>NC_086450.1:483289328-483354328 GCF_028390025.1 Pseudophryne corroboree
ATATTACGCTACAAATTATAAGACAAAGTAGCACCTCAAGAAGTAACATAATAAAGTATACAGTTCAAATACATGCAGATATGCCAGAATATTAATTCAAACCCCTCGGTGACAGGGTTTGTAGGCGGTGAATCCACCGAGCCTCACACTTCAATAATTTAGAAGCACGGTCACCCCTCCTTAAATTACCAGGTTTATGGTCGATGATCATATACCGTAACGTAGCCAGAATGTGCAGAATGTGACCCGCCCACATATAATGATGGGCCACCGGTTAGTCGCTATGATTGGTAGAAATAGCTTGTCGTATTGCATACCTATGTGTGGCCTATAATGATGAGCGGGTACGGTTCCTCGGGATCCGAACCCCCCCCCCCCCCCCCCCCGAACTTCACCCATTTTACACGGGTCCAAGGCAGCCTCGGATTCTCCCGCCTTGCTCGGTTAACCCGAGCGTGTCCGAATATCATCATCCCGCTGTCGGATTCTCGCGAGATTCGTATTCTATATAAGGAGCCATGTGTCGCCATTTTCACTCGTGCATTGGAGATGATAGCGAGAGGACGTGCAGCGTTCTCTCAGTTTCTGTGTTAGGTGTGCTGTAAATATCTGTGCTCAGTGTGCTGCAAATATCTGTGCTCAGTGTGCTGCAAATATCTGTGCTCAGTGTGCTGCAAATATCTACGTTCTCTGCCTGAAAAACGCTCCATATCTGTGCTGCATTGTAGTATATAGTAGGAGGACAGTGCAGAATTTTGCTGACCACCAGTATATATATATAGTAGTACGGTACAGTAGTCCACTGCTCTACCTCTGTGTCGTCAAGTATACTATGCATCCATACCTGTGCTGCATTTTAGTTGTGCGCATTATATAGTAGGAGGGCAGTGCAGAATTTTGCTGACCACCAGTATATATCTAGCAGTACGGTACAGTAGTCCACTGCTCTACCTCTGTGTCGTCAAGTATACTATAAAAGTTCAGTAAAATGACCCAAAAATCAAAATTAAAAGCGTCTGATGAGAATCGTAAACTTGCCAATATGCCATTTACGACACAGAGTGGCAAGGAACGGCTGAGGCCCTGGCCTATGTTTATGGCTAGTGGTTCAGATTCACATGAGGATGGAAGCACTCATCCTCTCACTATAAAACTGCAGTGACACTCCTAGATGGGTCAGGTGTTTGTGTTGGCCACTTGTGTCGCTTAGCTTAGTCACACAGCTACCTCATTGCGCCTCTTTTTTTCTTTGCATCATGTGCTGTTTGGGGACTATTTTTTTAAATCTGCCATCCTGTCTGACACTGCAGTGACACTCCTACATGGGCCAGGTGTTTGTGTCGGCCACTTGTGTCGCTTAGCTTAGCCATCCAGCGACCTCTGTGCAAATTTTAGGACTAAAAATAATATTGTGAGGTGTGAGGTGTTCAGAATAGACTGGAAATGAGTGGAAATTATGGTTATTGAGGTTAATAATACTATGGGATCAAAATGACCCCCAAATTATATGATTTAAGCTGTTTTTGAGTTTTTTTTGTAAAAAAAATACCCGAATCCAAAACACACCCGAATCAAGCAAAAAAATTTCAGGGAGGTTTTGCCAAAACGCGTCCGAAACCAAAACATGGCTGCGGAACCGAATCCAAAACCAAAACTCGAAAAATTTCCGGTGCACATCACTAGTGGCCATACTGTTATGCACACCAGTGCCTGCAGGAATGTACTGGTGTCTGAACGGAGAGGGATGCAAAACAAATGAACTCACAGACAGACTGGGGAATATGACATTACGTACACAGCAGGTGATAGGGTAACAAAATAAACACAAAGTGAACAGAGAAGCCCAGAGGCTAAGAAACTGGGTGTCTCCCTAGTATTAGGAGTGCTCAGATGGAAAGAAGCAAGATGTTGTGTTTTAATACGTAGAGAACCCGAAATGCTGTTGCTAAGGGCAACAGCAAAACCCTAAAGGGTTACCAACGGGTGTGGCAGTAAACTCCTTGGTCAGAGATGGAATAATAGACACAAGGAGAGTCTCCACAATCCTTGTCCTCACTTGCAGTGCACTGGTTCAGCTTACTGCCACTAAACTGACACCAGAACACCTTGCACAGTGAGAAAGGATTTTGGCAGGCAAGTCTGAGAATACAGCCGCAAACTTGCTAAGTTCACAGAGTAGCAAAAGAACCCCAGCAAGTTAAACGACTGACTCCAGTCTTACTGCTAGGTCTGGATTGGCAGAGTGTAGTACCAAATCCCAAGGCCTATTTGCAGTAAGCAACAAACAAATACAAAGCTACACAGTACTGGCTAACTTTCAGGAACTGACTAACCAACAAAGATTCAGCAGCATCTGCTTAACCTGAGAAGAGGCCTTATATAGCAGGTGCTGTCCACGCCCCACTCAGACCTCACAGACTGTGAGCACAAAAACCAGCACCGGATCCCCTGCCGTGCACAAAGCCTGTAACCACTGCACAGCAAAAGACCCGAACCGGAGTATCAGCTGCGCTCAGGCCACTCCGCTAGCACTTGTCTCCCGGTTGCCTTGACGACGTGGCAGCACAGGGCAGGAGACCCTAACAGTACCCCCCCTCTGACGAGGGGTCAAAGAACCCCTACCACCGGGTTTATCAGGGAACTGCGAGAAGAAAGAGCGTATCAGTCTGGGGGCATGGAGATCACAACTGCGCACCCACGACCGCTCCTCCGGGCCATACCCCTTCCAGTGCACCAAAAATGACAGCCGACCCCGAACCATCTTGGAGTCAAGAATCCTTTCAACAACAAACTCCCTCTGGCCACATATCAGAAGAGGAGAAGGTCTTCCACTGGAAGAAGGATTACTAATCGCCCGTTTTAAAAGGGAACAATGAAATGTTTTATTGATACCCAAAGAACGGGGCAGATCTAACTGAAATGCCACCGGATTGATAACCCTAGTGATCTTATAAGGGCCGATGAACCGGGGGCCTAACTTATGAGATGGCTGTCTCAACTTTAAATTCTTGGTAGACAACCAGACGAAGTCTCCTAATTTGAAGCTGCAGGGTCTTTTCCGCTTATCAAAAACCCTTTTGGTCACTAATGACACAGACACAAGGGCTTTCTTCACTTTCCTCCAAATACCCCTAAGGACCGAAACCACAGAGGAACCACCAGGCGTGGAGTCCAGGGGGTCAAAAGAATTGGCCTTAGGATGATGCCCATACACACAAAGGAAGGGAGAGATCCCTGTAGCAGAGTGAGCCGCGTTGTTATAGGCAAACTCCGCCATGGACAGATGAGCAACCCAGTCAGTCTGACACTTGGAGACATAACACCTGAGGAACTGCTCCAAGGACTGGTTCACCCTTTCAGTCTGCCCATTAGACTGCGGATGGTAGCCTGACGACAAGCTGACAGAAATCTGGAGATCGGAACAAAATGCCCTCCAGAATTTGGCCACAAACTGGGATCCGCGGTCAGAGACCACATCAAGTGGCAACCCGTGGAGGCGCACAACATGCAGCATAAATAATTCAGACAGGCGTCTGGCCGATGGCAGCCCAACCAGTGGAACGAAGTGCGCCATCTTCGAAAACCTGTCAACGACAACCCAGATGGCTGTCATCCCCGAGGATTTGGGCAAGTCCACCACAAAATCCATTGAAATGTGGGTCCATGGCTTAGATGGAATAGAGAGTGGATGTAATGGGCCAACAGGAACCCCTCTAGGAGTCTTATTTCGGGCACAGATGTCACATGCCCGAACCCACTGATCCACATCCTTAGCCACCGAGGGCCACCACACCGCCCTAGATAGCAACTCCTGAGTTCTGGCAATACCAGGGTGACCTGCCGACTTCTTGGCATGGAATTCCAGGAACACTCGCTGTCTTAACCTAGGAGGCACAAACAAAAGACCTACCGGAAGGTCTGGAGGAGCCTGCTCCTGTGCTCTAAGGACTAATGACAAGAGGTCCTGGGTAGTGCCCACTTTAATACATGATGGGGACACAATGGGCAATGGCTCCTCGGTGGTCTCCTGGATTGGAGCAAAACTCCGCGAGAGCGCATCAGCCTTGATGTTTTTTGACCCAGGGCGATATGTTATCAAAAAATTAAAGCGAGCAAAAAACAAAGCCCATTGTGCCTGCCTGGCATTGAGACGCTTCGCTGACTCTAAATATGCCAAATTCTTATGGTCAGTGAGAATTGAGACCACAAACTTAGCCCCCTCAAGCCACTCCTCGAGTGCATCCTTAATAGCCAACAATTCCCGGTTACCCACGTCATAATTCATCTCGGCAGGCGAAAATTTACGGGAAAAGTAAGCACAGGGATGAAGGCGATTATCAGACACTCCCATCTGAGAGAGCACTGCCCCAATACCCATCTCAGAGGCATCCACCTCCACCACAAAAGGACGCTCTGGATCTGGGTGTCGCAGCACCTTGGCCGAGACAAATGCCGTTTTGAGACGGGCAAAAGCCGCTTTGGCCTCACAAGACCAGTGAGCAACATCCGCCCCTTTCTTAGTGAGTGCCACCAAGGGCGCCACTATAGACGAAAATCCAGTGATAAATCGTCTATAAAAATTCGCAAAGCCCAGGAAACGCTGAAGCGCCTTCAAACTAGTGGGCTGCACCCAATCCAGGACTGCCTGTACCTTGGAACCCTCCATTTGGAAACCTTCTGGGGAGATAATATATCCTAGAAATGCGATTTGCTGAACTTCAAATTCGCACTTCTCCAGCTTCGCGCCAAGCCGGTGGTCTCTGAGTTTCTGGAGGACTAAGCGTACATGCTTCCGATGTTCCTCCAGGGAATGGGAGAAGATTAGGATGTCATCTAAGTATACAACTAAGAATCTATCCAAATATTCCCTGAGCACATCGTTCATGAAATCCTGGAAGACTGCCGGGGCATTACAGAGCCCAAAAGGCATCACCAAATATTCATAATGCCCTGAGTGGGTATTAAAGGCAGTCTTCCATTCATCCCCCTCTCTTATTCGGATTAAATTGTACGCACCGCGTTGGTCAATCTTAGAAAAAATGGTGGCAGTACGAAGCTGGTCAAAGAAGACCGAAATGAGAGGCAGTGGGTATGAGTTTTTAATCGTGATACGGTTCAATTCCCTGAAGTCGATGCAGGGTCGCAACGAACCGTCCTTTTTACCCACGAAGAAGAACCCCGACCCAACTGGAGACTGTGAAGGTCTGATAAATCCCTTAGCCAAGTTCTCCTGAATGTACTCTGCCATAGCCTGAGTCTCAGGACGTGACAGGGAGTACAACCTGCTCTTGGGAAGCTTAGCATTCGGCAACAAATCAATGGCACAGTCATAGGGGTGATGGGGAGGTAGTACCTCTGCAACTTTTTTGGAGAACACGTCCGCAAAATCTGCATAACATCCTGGCAATCCTGGCAAATTTAGCTGCGAAAGCCTGACTGGAAGGCTCAAGCAACTCCTGAAACAATCAGTACCCCAACTAAGATTCTCCCCAGAGACCCAGTCAAATTGAGGATTGTGGGCCCTTAACCAGGGTAACCCCAACACCAATGGGGCAAAAGTACAGACAGTCACATAAAAGGACAATTTTTCAGAGTGTGTGGCTCCAATAAACAAAGAAATCTGGCTAGTGCAAGAGGTAATTTTACCCTGGGATAATGGTTCCCCGTTTAACCCACAGATCTCAATTTCCGATGCCAAGGGTACTAAGGGAACAGAGTGTTTCAGGGCGAATTGGCGGTCCATAAAAACCCCGTCGGCCCCACTGTCCACAAAGGCCTCAGTCTTGACAGTTTGACCGAGGATCTTCAAGGTCACCGGAATGATAAAAGTCTTCTTGGGAAATTCTGACTTCTGGCCTGACAGGATATTTCCCATCACCCTCAGGCCCTGAAGTTTTCTGGCTTTTCTGGGCATGATACTACCACATGACCTTTATTCCCACAGTACAAACACAACCCGTGCTGTCTCCTCCGCGTCTTCTCACGCGAGGAGAGGCGGGTAGCCCCAATCTGCATAGGCTCCTCGGAAAATTCCTCAGAGTCTGAGGTTCCCTTGGGAAAGAAGGAAACCTCGGTCTCCCTTTCAAGCCTACGCTCTCGCAGCCGTCTATCTACCCGGATGGATAACTGCATGAGCTGATCCAAGCTATCAGGCAAGGGATATTGTACCAGTTGGTCTTTTATCTGGTTAGAAAGACCTCTTCGGTACTGGTGTCTCAGGGCTGGGTCATTCCACTGGGTATCATGGGCCAACCTCCGAAACTCCGTACAGTAAACCTCAACTGGCCTTCGCCCTTGCTTAAGGATCGAAATCTGAGCCTCGGCTGAGGCCGTCTTGTCAGGGTCATCATACAACATGCCCAGTGCCGTAAAAAAAGCATCAACACTTTTAAGCGACGGGCAGTCAGGCTGCAACCCATATGCCCAGACCTGTGGGTCTCCTTGTAGCAAGGAAATCACTATGCCCACCCGCTGAATCTCTGACCCAGAAGACTGAGGCCTAAGCTGGAAATATAGCTTGCAGCTCTCCTTGAAACAAAAGAACTGCGAGCGATCTCCAGAAAAACGATCCGGGAGATTTACTTTCCGCTCCTTAACCACTGAAGGTGCTGCTGCTGCGGGAGCTCCGCCAGCGGCCTGGGAGGTGTGCATTTTAATGGACAAATCATTAAATTGTCGAGTCAAGACCTGCACCTGATCGACCACCTGTTGCAAAGTATTTTGAGGGGTATGCTCCATATTCCCACAAAATTTCAACAGGAGTATTGGGCTGCTGAATATGTTATGCACACCAGTGCCTGCAGGAATGTACTGGTGTCTGAACAGAGAGGGATGCAAAACAAATGAACTCACAGACAGACTGGGGAATATGACATTAAGTACACAGAAGGTGATAGGGTAACAAAATAAACACAAAGTGAACAGAGAAGCCCAGAGGCTAAGAAACTGGGTGTCTCCCTAGTATTAGGAGTGCTCAGATGGAAAGAAGCAAGATGTTGTGTTTTAATACGTAGAGAACCCGAAATGCTGTTGCTAAGGGCAACAGCAAAACCCTAAAGGGTTACCAACGGGTGTGGCAGTAAACTCCTTGGTCAGAGATGGAATAATAGACACAAGGAGAGTCTCCACAATCCTTGTCCTCACTTGCAGTGCACTGGTTCAGCTTACTGCCACTAAACTGACACCAGAACACCTTGCACAGTGAGAAAGGATTTTGGCAGGCAAGTCTGAGAATACAGCCGCAAACTTGCTAAGTTCACAGAGTAGCAAAAGAACCCCAGCAAGTTAAACGACTGACTCCAGTCTTACTGCTAGGTCTGGATTGGCAGAGTGTAGTACCAAATCCCAAGGCCTATTTGCAGTAAGCAACAAACAAATACAAAGCTACACAGTACTGGCTAACTTTCAGGAACTGACTAACCAACAAAGATTCAGCAGCATCTGCTTAACCTGAGAAGAGGCCTTATATAGCAGGTGCTGTTCACGCCCCACTCAGATCTCACAGACTGTGAGCACAAAAACCAGCACCGGATCCCCTGCCGTGCACAAAGCCTGTAACCACTGCACAGCAAAAGACCCGAACCGGAGTATCAGCTGCGCTCAGGCCACTCCGCTAGCACTTGTCTCCCGGTTGCCATGACGACGTGGCAGCACAGGGCAGGAGACCCTAACACATACGTACTCGCAAAGTGCTTTCCAATTTCCCTATATAACTGAGTCCGCAGGGAAATGTAATAAGATACACAATATAGCGTGTAGTAGATGACACGCAATGTTTAATATAGAACTTCTTACCGCTACATGGATGGCAAAAACTGTCGCCCACAACAAGAGAGGTACAGGTAGCGCAATCCAGACAGCGAAAGCAACCATTTTTGCAGTTAAGAAAACCTTTGGTAGTCTGCGGCTGCTGAATGCCAGTGACGTCAGTACACACAACAATGTCTCTAATGTTACGGCCACGGGTATAACAATTCATAACTCTAGTCTGGGAAAGGTTTAAAGCTCCATCAGACTGGACTATGGGCCACAGTTTTTTGCTAATCTGACTGATGGTGCCACTAGAGGGGTTAAAGTGATTAACCCAAGGCACAACAGAGCACACGGGTCCCTTCTTTTTAGTTTGCAATAATTTAGAATGTGCAATGCCCTCTCTTTAGCTTTATTTAAATGGCATAATTTGTAACCCCTTTGTAAGACATTGCTACATATGCGGCAAGCACAAATAAACTGAGAAAAAGGGAGACCATATTTAAGTGATTTAGGATGAAAACTCTCCGCATGGAGAATGGAATTCCTGTCACTAGGTTTCTGGTATAATGAAGTCACCAATTCATTGCCCTGTATTGTAATCTGGACATCCAGAAAATGTACACTGGTCTCATCAATAGTACTATAGGTAAATGTAATGGGACTGGTGGATTCATTATGTATGGTCATAAATGTTTCAAATTCTACCCTGGAGACAGTCCATATGATAAGAAGATCGTCTATATAGCGGCTATAATGTGCAATGGGGTAGATGTATTAACCTGGAGACGGCTTAAGGAAGTGATAAACCAGTATTAAGTCCAAAGTGATACACGCACCAGCCAATCAGGTCCAATATGTAAATTAACAGTTAGGAGCTGATTGGCTGGTGCACTCATCACTTGTTCATCACTTCCTTATGCCTTCTCCAGGTTAATACATCTGCCCCAATGTTCTTAGAAATAGCAGGGTTAGAATGGAAGATATCATGCTCCATTTCAAACATGTACGCATTAGCGTAGGATGGGACCACATTCGACCCCATCGCTACGCCGGACACTTGCAGAAAAAATCTACCATCAAAAATAAAATAATTTTTAGTCAAAATGAGCCTATTAATTCAGCATCAGGACCTTTATATGCTGGATGTGTTTGTATCAATTTGCAAACTGCACTAATACCGGCATCATTTGGGATGACCGTGTAAAAATAAGATTTTAAACCTACCAGTAAATCTTTTTCTCGTAGTCCGTAGAGGATGCTGGGGACTCCGTAAGGACCATGGGGATATACGGGCTCCGCAGGAGACATGGGCACTTTGAGAAAGAACTTTAGGTATGGGTGTGCACTGGCTCCTCCCTCTATGCCCCTCCTCCAGACCTCAGTTAGAGAAACTGTGCCCAGAGAAGATGGACAGTACGAGGAAAGGATTTTTGTTAATCCAAGGGCAAGATTCATACCAGCCCACACCATTCACACCGTATAACCTGTGATATACTAACCAGTTAACAGTATGAAAACAACAAAGCATCAGTCCGAGACCGATGAAACTATAACATAACCCTTTAGTAAGCAAAACTATATACAAGTCTTGCAGAAGTAGTCCGCACTTGAGACGGGCGCCCAGCATCCTCAACGGACTACGAGAAAAAGATTTACTGATAGGTTTAAAATCTTATTTTCTCTTACGTCCTAGAGGAAGCTGGGGACTCCGTAAGGACCATGGGGATTATACCAAAGCTCTCAAACGGGCGGGAGAGTGCGGATGACTCTGCAGCACCGATTGAGCAAACAGAATGTCCTCCTCAGCCAGGGTATCAAACTTATAGAATTTTTCAAAGGTGTTTGAACTAGAGATGAGCGGATTCGGTTTTACTCGGTTTTACTCGGTTCTCAAAACCGACCCTTATTGGCTATCCAAAACACGTGACATCCGTGAGCCAATTAGATGCCGTTTTGAGAACCGAGTAAAACCGAGTAAAACCGAACCCGCTCATCTCTAGTTTGAACCCGACCAAGTAGCAGCTCGGCACAGCTGTAGTGCCAAGACCCCTCGGGCAGCCGCCCAAGAAGGTCCCACCTTCATAGTGGAATGGGCCTTGACCGATTTTGGTAATGGCAATCCATTCGTAGAATGAGCCTGCTGAATCGTGTTACAGATCCAGCAAGCAATTGTCTGCATTGAAGCAGGAGCGCCAACCTTGTTGGATGCATACAGGACAAACAGTGCTTCTGTTTTTCTGACTCTAGCCGTTCTGGCCACGTAAATTTTCAAACCCTGACCACATCAAGGGACTCGGAATCCTCCAAGTCTCGCGTAGCCACAGGCACCACAATAGGTTGGTTCATATGAAAAGATGACACCACCTTAGGCAAAAATTGAGGACGGGTCCGCAATTCCGCTCTATCCATATGGAAAACCAGATAGGGGCTTTTATGAGACAAAGCCGCAAATTCCGACACTCGCCTAGCCGTAGCCAAGGCTAACAACATGACCACTTTCCAAGTAAGATATTTTAACTCGACCGTTTTAAGTGGTTCAAACCAGTTCGACTTAAGGAAACTGAACACCACATTAAGGTCCCAAGGCGCCACCGGAGGTACAAAATGAGGCTGAATATGCAGATCTCCCTTCACAAAAGTCTGTACTTCTGGGAGAGAAGCTAATTCTTTCTGAAAGAAAATGGATAAGGCCGAAATCTGAACCTTAATGGAGCCTAATTTTAGGCCCAAATTCACTCGTTTGAAGGAAGTGAAGGAAACGGCCCAGATGGAATTCTTCCGTAGGAGCATTCCTGGCCTCACTCCAAGAAACATACTTTCGCCATATACGGTGATAATGTTTAGCTGTCACGTCCTTCCTAGCCTTTATCAGAGTAGGAATGACCATATCCGGAATGCCCTTTTCCTCTAGGATCCGGCGTTCAACCGCCATGCCGTCAAACGCAGCCGCGGTAAGTCTTGGAACAGACAGGGCCCCTGTTGCAACAGGTCCTGCCTTAGAGGAAGAGGTCACGGATCTTCTGTGAGCATCTCCTGCAGATCCAGATACCAGGCCCTTCGCGGACAATCTGGAACAATGAGAATTGTCTGTACTCCTCTTTTTCTTATTATTCTCAACACCTTTGGGATGAGAAGAAGAGGAGGAAACACATAAACCGACTGGAACACCCACGGTGTCACCAGGGTGTCCACAGCTACCGCCTGAGGGTCTCTTGACCTGGCGCAATACCTCAGTAGCTTTTTGTTGAGGCGGAACGCCATCATGTCTATCTGGGGCAGTCCCCACTGACTTGCAATCTGTGCGAACACTTCCTAATGAAGTCCCCACTCTCCTGGATGCAGGTCGTGCCTGCTGAGGAAGTCTGCTTCCCAGTTGTCCACTCCCGGAATGAACACTGCTGACAGTGCGCTTACATGATTTTCCACCCAGCGAAGAATCCTGGTGGCTTCCGCCATTACCACTCTGCTCCTTGTGCCGCCTTGGCGGTTTACATGAGCCACTGCTGTGATGTTGTCTGACTGGTTCAGAACTGGTTGGTCGCCAAGTAAGGTCTCCGCTTGATGTAGGGCGTTGTATATGGCCCTCAGTTCCAGGATATTGATGTGAAGACAAGTCTCTTGACTTGACCAAAGACCTTGGAAGTTTCTTCCCTGTGTGACTGCTCCCCAACCTCGGAGGCTTGCGTCTGTGGTCACCAGGATCCAGTCATGAATGCCGAACCTGCTGCCTTCTAGAAGGTGAGCACTCTACAGCCACCACAGGAGAGATACCCTGGCTCTGGGGGACAGGGTGATCAACTGATGAATTTGTAGATGTGACCCGGACTACTTGTCCAGTAGGTCCCATTGGAAAGTCCTTGCATGGAACCTGCCGAAGGGAATGGCTTCGTATGATGCCACCATCTTACCCAGGACTCGAGTACAGTGATGCACTGACACCTGTTTTGGCTCGGGATATTGAGAATCCAGTCGTGTTGTTGTAACAACTTCAGTGAAAGAGAGACGCTGTTCAGCACTGCTCTCTTGATCTCGCTCTTATGAGGAGATCGTCCAAGTATGGGATAATAGTGACACCTTGCTTGCGCAGGAGCATCATCATTTCCGCCATTACCTTGGTGAAAATCTTCGGGGCCGTGGAAAGCCCAAACGGCAACGTCTGAAATTGGTAATGACAATCCTGTACCGCAAATCTCAGGTACGCCTGATGAGGTGGATAAATGGGAACATGAAGGTATGCATCCTTTATGTCCAGAGATACGATAAAAAACCCCGCCTTCCAGGCTGGCGATGACCGCTCTTACCGATTCCATCTTGAAATTGAACCTTTTCAAGTATAGGTTCAGGGATTTTAAATTTTAAAATGGGTCTGACCGAACCGTCCGGTTTTGGGACTACAAACAGGGTTGAGTAATATCCCCTCCCTTGTTGAGCAGGGGAACCTTGACCACCACCTGTTGAAGATACAATTTGTGAAATGCATTTAACACTATCTCCCTTTCCGGGTGGAGAAGCATGTAGAGCCGATTTGAAAAACCGGCGAGGAGGCACCTCTTTGAATTCCAGCTTGTAACCCTGAGAAACAAATTCTATTGCCCAGGTATCCACCTGTGAGTGAACCCAGATGTTGCTGAAAACTTGAAGACGTGCCCCCACTAGGGCGGACTCCTTTAGCGGAGCTCCAGCGTCATGCGGTGGATTTTGTAGAGGCCGGGGAGGACTTTTGTCCCTGGGAACTAGCTGTGTTGTGCAGCTTTTTTCCTCTGCCCCTACCTCTGGCAAGAAAGGACACGCCTCGTACTTTCTTGTTTCCTTGTGATCGAAAGGACTGCATTTGATAATGTGATGCTTTCTAAGCTGTGAGGGAATATTAGGCAGAAAATTTGATTTACCAGCTATAGCTGTGGAGACCAGGTCCAAGAGACCTTCCCCAAACAATTCCTCACCCTTGTAAGGTAAAACCTCCATATGCCTCTTTGAGTCGGCATCACCTGTCCATTGCCGGGTCCATAGGACTCGTCTAGCAGAAATCGACATAGCATTGATTCTAGAACCCAGTAGGCCAATGTCTCTTTGAGCATCTGTCATATATAAGACAGCATCGTTAATATGACCCAGGGCCAATAAAACGGTACCGTTATCCAGGGTATCAATTTCCATCGATAAGGTACCTATACACGCTGCTACAGCGCTACAAACTCCAGCCAACACTATTGCCGGTGTGAGTAAGGTACTAGAATGTGTGTAAATGGACTTTAAGCTAGCCTGCTGTTTGCGATCAGCAGGATCCCTGAGGGTAGCCATATCTTGGGATGGCAGCTTTACCTTTTTGGATAAGCGTGTCCATGCTTTTTTCCCCCATTGGGGAAGATTCTCAATGTATCCTGTCCTTAGTTGGGAAAGGATACAACCTAAGAATCCTTTTGGGAATCTGCAGTTTCTTGTCTGGAGATTCCCAAGCCTTTTCAATAACTCGTTCATGAGATGGGGGAAAGGTTACCTCAGGTTTCTTTACCCTATACATGTGTACCCTCGTGTCGGGGACAGGGGGTTTCTCGGTGATATGCAAACATCTTTTATTACAATAATCATATATTGCATACTATTTGCCAATTCTGACTGTAACTTTGCATCATCGTAGTCGACACTGCATTCAGAATCCGTGTCAGCGTCAGTGTCTACTATTTTGGAAAGTGGGCGCTTTTGAGACCCCGGAGGTCCCTATGACATAGGGGAAAGGCAGGGTTTGATGCCTGTACATTCCCAAGACTCCGTGCAATAAATTTACATTAGCACTAAAACATTCCACATATCCAACCAGTCAGGTGTCGGCGTTGCCGACGGAGACACCACAGTCATTTACTCCACCTCCTCCCTATGAGAGCCTTCTACCTCAGACATGCCGACACACGCGTACCGACACACCACACACTCAGGGAATCCTCTTATCTGAAGACAGTTCCCCCACAAGGCCCTTTGGAGAGACAGAGAGACAGTATGCCAGCACACACCCAGCGCTAATGACCCAGGAAAAAACACACAATATGTTTACCCAGATAGCGCTGTAACCTTTATTTTTGCGCCAAATTATGTGCCCCCCACCCTCCCCTTCTTTAAAACCCTCTTTCACTGTGGATAAGCAGGGGAGAGTCCGGGGAGCTTCCTCTCAGCGCTGTACTGTGGAGAAAATGGCGCTGGTGAGTGCTGAGGAAGAAGCCCCGCCCCCTCAGCGGCGGGATTCTGTCCCGCTAAAATATATAAAAAACTGGCGGGGTCTCTTTATATATACAGTGCCTAGCTGTATATGTCTACTTTTGCCAGAAAATTAGGTTATATTGCTGCCCAGGGCATCGCCCCTGCGCCCTGCACCCTTAAAGTGACTGCCGTGTGTCAGGTGTATGGGAGCAATGGCGCACAGCTTCACCACTGTGCGTTACCTCAGTGAAGATCATGAAGTCTTCTGCCGCCTTTGAAGTCTTCTTTCTTCTCATACTCACCCGGCTTCTGTCTTCCGGCTCTGTGAGGAGGACGGCGGCGCGGCTCCGGTACGAACTCCAGGGTGAGACCTGTGTTCCGACTCCCTCTGGAGCTAATGGTGTCCAGTAGCCTAAGAAGCAGAGCCTTGAAACTCACAGAAGTAGGTCTGCTTCTCTCCCCTCAGTCCCTCGATGCAGGGAGTCTGTTGCCAGCAGGCTCCCTGAAAATAAAAAACCTTACAAATATACTTTCTGACAGGAAGCTCAGGAGAGCTCACTGCAGTGCACCCATCTCCTCTGGGCACAGTATCAAACTGAGGTCTGGAGGAGGGGCATAGAGGGAGGAGCCAGTGCACACCCATACCTAAAGTTCTTTCTTAAAGTGCCCATGTCTCCTGCGGAGCCCGTCTATCCCCATGGTACTTACGGAGTCCCCAGCATCCTGTAGGACGTAAGAGAAACAGGGGTTGGGAATCTCTGGCCCGCGGGCCATATAAGGCCTGCAAAGCCACTTGATCAGGCCCGGCCAGGCTCACCTAACCGAGGGAGATCCCGGGCGCCCGCTGAGATTTTGTTACCTGCGGGCGCCCGGCTCCTTTTCAGCAGCAGCCGAAGGCAGGAGCTCACTCCTGAACTATGGCTTCCAGCTCAGGCAGTGTACATGTGCGGTGCTCCCATAGTTCCGAGGAGCGGGCGGCCAGGCAGAGGGCAGCAGTCCGGAAACTAGAGCGGGGCTGGTGAGTATTGTGTTGTTGTTTGTTTTTTTTAAATGTGCGTGTGTGTGTGTGTGTGTGTGTGTGTGTAAGCGGCGCTACTAGGGGGCATAACTGACTGGGGGCATATCTAATGGGGCATATCAACTGACTGAGGGCATATCTAATGGGGCATAACTGACTGGGGGCATATCTAATGGGGCATATCAACTGACTGAGGGCATATCTAATGGGGCATAACTGACTGGGGGCATATCTAATGGGGCATAACAACTGACTGGGGACATATCTAATGGGGCATATCAACTGGCTGGGGGCATATCTAATGGGACATAACTGACTGGGGGCATACCTAATGGGGCATAACAATTGACTAGGGGCATATCTAATGGGGTATAACAAGTGACTGTGGGTATATCTATGGGGTCATAACAACTGACTGGGGGCAGGCTAATTGTTAAGTTGATCATTTTTGTATGGCCCCCGAAGGATTTTATAAATATCTAAATGCCTCTTGGTAGAAAAAAGGTTCCCCACCCCTGGTGTAAAGACTAGAGATGTCGATACTACATAATATACAACCTGAAGGAATTTGTAGCTTACTGAGCCTATTCAACAAAGATGTAGTATCCAATAAGTAGAACATGTGGTCCACTATACATGGTTGAAGTAAGGAATCAATATAAACTGCGCAATCTTGGAATAAAGAGCCCCTGACAGATATGATGGGTCTGCCGGGAGGTGAAAGTAGATTTTTATGCACCTTAGGTAAGGTGTAAACGGGATGCTTAGGGACCAAAGCATATGCCAAAGACTGAGGAATTTTACCATCCAAAACTGCTGTAGCTAGATATGTAGTAAGTTGTTCCTTAAATAGATCAGTGAGATCAGAGTCTTAAGGTTTATAGACAGACGTATCACATAACTGTCTTTCTATCTCAGACTTGTATGTCGACAAATCCTGTATCACTATCACTACTGGGGGCATAACTACAGGGACATAACTACTGGGGCTAAATGACTGGGGGCATTACTACAGGCAGCATTACTACTGGGGGCAATACTACACAGGGGCATTACCATTAAGGGCGTTACTAATGGGGGCACTACTAATGAGGGCATTGTATAAGGGGCGCTACTGCTGTGGGTATTATGTGTATTATGGGGTGCTACTATGGGCATTATTACTATTGTGTGACCACACCCCCTTTTTGAGACCACACCCCTTTTGGGGGCGCGTACAATACCTTTATTACATGTGCACCAGGGGAAGGGGGGGGTCAGTTCCACCACCTCTCTAGGACCACTTTAAGCACTGACTGTGTGTGTATATATATATATATATATATAAACAGATATGTGTTAGGTGATAACATCACTGAGTACATAAGGGCCCTCATTCAGAGTTGTTCGCTCGCAAGCTGCTTTTAGCAGCTTTGCACACGCTAAGCCGCCGCCTACTGGGAGTGAATCTTAGCATAGTAGAATTGCGAATGAAAGATTAGCAGAATTGCAAATAGAAATTTCTTAGCAGTTTCTGAGTAGCTCCACACCTACTCCTCCACTGCGATCAGTTCAGTCAGTTTCGTTCCTGGTTTGATGTCACAAACACACCCAGTGTTCACCCAGACACCCCCCCCCGTTTCTTCAGACACTCCCGCGTTTTTCCCAGGAACGACAGCGTTTTTTCGCACACACCAATAAAACGGCCTGTTTCCGCCCAGAAACACCCACTTCCTGTCAATCACATTACGATCACCAGAACGAAGAAAAAACCTTGTAATGCCGTGAGTAAAATACCTAACTGCTTAGCAAATTTACTTGGCGCAGTAGCGACTAATCGCTCCGTTGCAAGAAAAAAATAACGAGCTAACAACTCGGAATGACCACCATTGTATATTAGGTGATGACATCACTGAGAAAATACAATATATTAAGTGGTGACATCACTGACTATACACTGTAGATTAGGTGATTACATCACTGAATATATATATATACTTGGTGCTTCATCGCGCCCTACGGGCGCTCTTCACACTGTCGCAAGGGGCTACGCTCCCTTAACCCTAGCATGCCTTTCTGGGGTTCAATATATGTATTATATGGAGTATTACCTGCATTCCTTTGTTAGTGGTTAAATATTGCACAATGAAAGGGCGTGCGATGGTGAAGGAGGCGCAGCCCCTTTCGACGGCGTGAACAGCACCTGCAGGGCACGACGTACAGAATGTAGTGGGTGCGGGGGGGACTGCAGATGGGGGAGGGTGTCTGTAGATACTGCGGGTGAAGGAGGGGCGGATGCGGGGGGGCCCAGAGGGGGAAGGGTCGGGAGGTGCTGTGGGTGGGGGAGTGGCAGAGGAGTGGGGGCTGCAGATGGGGGAGGGGTCCGGAGGCACTGCAGGTGGGGGAGGGGCAGGGGTGCCACAGGTGGGGGAGGGGCACGTACGGGGATGTTGTGGATGGGTGAAGGGTTCCGGAGGTGCTGTGGGATGGAAAGAGGCGGGAGTGCCGGGGGTGGGGTAGGAGGTCCGGAGGCACCGCGGGTGGGGGAGGGGCAGGTGCGGATGGTGCGGTGTATGGGGAAGGGGGACCGGAGGCGCTGCAGGGGGTGGAGGGGCGGGTGTGGGGGTGCCGTTGGTGATGGAGGGTTGGTGAGGGGGGGGACCGCGGATGGAGGAGGGTGGCAGCAGATGCTGCGGGTGGAGGGGGGCAGGTGTGGGGGGAGACATATATGGGGGGTGGATGGTGGAGGGGGTCTGGAGGTGCTGTGGGTGGTGGAGGGGCGGGGGAGTGGGAGCCGCGGGTGGTGTAGGGGGTTTGGAGGCACAGCGTGTGGGGGAGGGGTGGAGTGCCGCATGTGGTGGAGGGGAAGGTGTGGAGGTGTGGTGCTTTGGGGAGAGGTCTGGAGGCACTGCGGGTACTGTACCTGCCAAAAAGGTAGTTGGAGTGTATGCAGTAACAGGGCCAGGACAGGGACGACAGGGTCAGAACAGGGGTGACGGGGCCAGAAGAGGGGTGACAGGGTCATATCAGGGGTGAGGGGGCCAGGACAGGGGGGACAGGCTCAGAACTGGGGTGACAGGGCAAGGCCAGGGGTGACAGGGACAGAACACAGGGCACGGGAGAGATTGGTATTAGGGACAGAACAGTGGTGACAGACAGATGTGTCTTACCGGAGTCACTGCTGCTGGCTGCTTCTGTTCCACTCCAACCTGTTGGGATCTGCTGCTGGTGGAGACTTGGCATGGCTGACTCTCTTAGGCTGTAGTCCTGCTTCCTCTGACCGTCCGCATCCCTCCCCCCTCCTCAGTCACACACGGCGGACCTCGCGCGGCTGCCGGGCACTGTGGTAAGGGGAGACTGGGAGTGACTGGTTAGCCCCCAGGAGACGCTGCGTCTGGAGGGAGGAGGGGGTCATAGCAAGCAGGCGGCGCGGACCTTGCGGCTGCTGGGCACTGTGGTAAGGGGAGACTGGGAGTGAATGGTTAGTCCCCAGGAGACGCTGCGGCTGGAGGGAGGAGGGGGGCGGAGCCTGCAAGCGGCGCGGGCTTCTGCAGCGCTGCCCGCCGGCTAAAGTGTGTGAAGGAGCTGGGTGCACCTCACTGTGGGCGGCAGCGCTGCAGCTAGCGGTGGGGTTGCCGTGGCTGGAGATAAAGAGGCAGTATGGAACCTGCACAGCGGCAGGTACCCCACAAAACTGGAGCTAAGAAGTGTGGAGTGCGCCAGAAAGTGATGCTCCTCCGTGCCAGAGAGCCCCCGCTGAGTATGCTGATGTGGGGGGTCAAGCATACAGTGAGACGTTGCCTGTCTGTCTGTACGGCATACCCCCTCACACACCCCCATACCATCCCGATTTTCGCAGGACAGTCCCATTTTGGGGGGTCTGTACCGCTGTCCCACCCGCCGGCCGCAGTGTCCCGCGGTGGGGGGTTGGCAGTCGGTAGGCTCCTGTACTCGCTGTTCTGCTTAGCAGAGCAGTGGTGAATAGATGCGCACAGCGTCTATTTAGTGGAGACAGAGGGAGAGGGGGCATTAGGTTGTACGGATTAAGGGGGGTCCGGCAGCAAAGCCGGTTTAAGGGGGGGCCCAGGGGGTTCGTACCGCGGGCCCCACAGTTTTAGGGGGCCCCCCGGCTGGAGTAGCTCTGTCCCAGCTCTGAAGCTCCCCCGTCCTGCCAGCATCAGCGGCAGCATTGTGCTACAGTCAGCACACGCTGCTGCGTGTTGGAAGGTCTGTGGTGTTGCAGGGAGGCAGCAGCCTCCCTGCTTTCTTCTGCCTGTGCGGGTGTGTAGGGGGGAGCGACCACCTCCTCTGGATTTACCTCTAGCTGAGGGGCCAAAATCCCATAAAAAAAAAAACTCCAATTCACGGAATTTGCATAAGGGGGCGTGGCCATGCATCCTGCGATTAGGCCATGCCCTGAACCCGCAGCAGGCACAGCAATGAGATAGGGCTCCCCTGTCTCAAGTGCCCTGGGCCCCCCGGACTCATAATCCACCCCTGGGGGCATGACAGCAGCTCACAGAGCGCTGGGCATGCCCCCTCACTGACGAAAACGGGGGCATGGCTCACGATCGCGGACCCTCCCACGAAGCCACGCCCCTTTTCATTGGCCTCGCCCCCTTTTCACTGCGCGTGTGTCCCTCCTTCTGCCTGAAGAAAGCTGGGAGGTATGCACCCCTGTCTGCCTGAAGAAAGCTGGGAGGTATGCACCCCTGTCTGCCTGAAGAAAGCTGGGAGGTATGCACCCCTGTCTGTCTGAAGAAAGCTGGAAGGTATGCACCCCTGTCTGCCTGAAGAAAGCTGGAAGGTATGCACCCCTGTCTGCCTGAAGAAAGCTGGGAGGTATGCACCCCTGTCTGCCTGAAGAAAGCTGGGAGGTATGCACCCCTGTCTGCCTGAAGAAAGCTGGGAGGTATGCACCCCTGTCTGCCTGAAGAAAGCTGGGAGGTATGCACCCCTGCCTGTGCCATGCCCATACCATCTGCTTCTGCTCCTAGTCTCCTATAGATTTGCCCAGATCTGTGACTCATTTGACTAACTCCGCCCAGTGTTGTGACTCCGCCCAGCGTTAGCAAATGAGGCACAAAGTCACAGATCTGGGCTAATATATAGGAGATATATATATATATATATATATATATATATATATATTTTAGAGATGAGCGGGGTCGGTTCTCCGAGATCCGAACCCCCCCAAACTTCACCTATTTTACACGGTTCCGAGGCAGCCTCGGATCTTCCCGCCTTGCTCGGTTAACCCGAACGCGGACGAACATCATCATCCCGCTGTCGGATTCTCGCAAGATTCGTATTCTATATAAAGAGCCGCGCGTCGCCGGCATTTTCACTCGTGCATTGGAGATTGAACGGAGAGGACGTGGCTGTGTTCTCTCCCTGAAAAGCTCCGTAATCTGTGCTCAGTGTGCTGCAAATATCTGTGCTCAGTGTGCTGCAAATATCTGTGCTCAGTGTGCTGCATTGTGAGGACTGGGGACCACCAGTATATAATTATAGTAGTACAGTACAGTAGGCCATTGCGGTATCTTGCAGCTCTTTGTCAAGTATGCTATCTCTGTGCTGCATTATTGTGAGCAGTATATAGTAGGACAGTGCAGCATTTTGGTGACCACCAGTATACATATATAGTACAGTACAGTAGGCCATTGCTGTATCTTGCAGCTCTGTGTCAAGTATACTATCTCTGTGCTGCATTATTGTGAGCAGTATATAGTAGGACAGTGCAGCATTTTGGTGACCAGCAGTATACATATATAGTAAAGTGCAGTAGGCCATTGCTGTATCTTGCAGCTCTTTGTCAAGTATACTATCTCTGTGCTGCATAATTGTGAGCAGTATATAGTAAGACAGTGCAGCATTTTGGTGACCAGCAGTATACATATAGTACAGTACAGTAGGCCATTGCTGTATCTTGCAGCTCTGTGTCAAGTATGCTATCTCTGTGCTGCATTATTGTGAGCTGTATATAGTAGGACAGTGCAGCATTTTGGTGACCAGCAGTATACATATAGTACAGTACAGTAGGCCATTGCTGTATCTTGCAGCTCTGTGTCAAGTATACTATCTCTGTGAGGCATTATTGTGAGCAGTATATAGTAGGACAGTGCAGCATTTTGGTGACCACCAGTATACACATATAGTACAGTACAGTAGGCCATTGCTGTATCTTGCAGCTCTGTGTCAAGTATACTATCTCTGTGCTGCATTATTGTGAGCAGTATATAGTAGGACAGTGCAGCATTTTGGTGACCAGCAGTATACATATAGTACAGTACAGTAGGCCATTGCTGTATCTTGCAGCTCTGTGTCAAGTATACTATCTCTGTGCTGCATTATTGTGAGCAGTATATAGTAGGACAGTGCAGCATTTTGGTGACCAGCAGTATACATATAGTACAGTATAGTAGGCCATTGCTGTATCTTGCAGCTCTGTGTCACTTCTAGTATCCTGATCAGTGCTCAATATCTGCTGCATTGTTGTGACCAGTATGTATACTGTACTGTGCACCGTGTGTTATACACCTGGTGATTTTATACATCCTGTAATCTGTACTGAGCGATGTGTGAGATACACCTGGGGATTATACACCCTGTATACTGTACTGTGCAACGTTTGTGATACACCTGGTGATTATACACCCTGTATACTTTACTGAGCGATGTGTGAGATATACCTTGGGATTATACACCCTATACACTGTACTGTGTAATGTGTGAGATACACCTGGGGATTATACACCTTATATACTGTACTGTGCGATGTGTGTAATACACCTGGTTATTAATTATACACCCTGTATACTGTACTGTGCGACGTGTGTTATACACCTGGTGATTATACATCCTGTAATCTGTACTGAGCGATGTGTGAGCTACACCTTGTAATATCTGTGCTCAGTGTGCTGCATTGTGGGGACCACCAGTATATAATTATAGTAGTACAGTACAGTAGGCCATTGCTGTATCTTGCAGCTCTGTGTCACTTCTAGTTTCCTGATCAGTGTTTAATATCTGTGCTCAGTGTCAGTGCTGCATTGTGGTGACCAGTATACTACAGTACAATAGTCCAGTGCTGTTCTCGCTGCTCAGTGTCAGTTCTCCGTAGTATAATCAGTTCTCAATATAATCAGTTCTCAGTATAATCAGAGCGCAGTTAGACGTGTGCCCGTTTTCTGCCATTAGTGCAGTGGGATTTAGACAACTGATGAAGTTATTATATCCCCGATACAAAATCCCATCTAGATTCCACTTCACTAGGCAGGCGATAGCGAGATTTTACCAATTAATATCAGTGATTTATAATTATTAATTCCAGTGATTTTGTCATTTTCTTCCAGTGATTTGGACCAATAATACCATTGATTAGAACAAATAATTCCTGTGATATTGAGGTGTTTGTGTCGCTTAGCTTAGCCGTCCAGCGACCACAGTGCACCTCTTTTTCTCTTTTCTTTGCATCATGTGCTGTTTTGGGCCAATTTTTTTAAGTGCCATCCTGTCTGACACTGCAGTGCCACTCCTAGATGGGCCAGATGTTTGTGCCGCCCTCTTGGGTCACTTAGCTTAGTCATCCAGCGACCTTGAAGCAAATCTTAGGACTAAAAATAATATTGTGAGGTGCGAGGTGTTCAGAATAGACCGGAAATGAGTGGACATTGTCGTTATTGAGGTTAATAATACTATGGGATCAAAATGACCCCCAAATTCTATGATTTAAGCTGTTTTTTAGGGTTGTTTTTTAAAAAAAATCACCCGAATCCAAAACACACCCGAACCCGACAAAAAATTTTCAGGGAGGTTTTGCCAAAACGCGTCCGAATCCAAAACACGGCCACGGAACCGAATCCAAAACCAAAACACAAAACCCGAAAAATTTCCGGTGCACATCTATTAGATATATATATATATATATATATATATATATTAGTTGGTGACATCACTAGTCACTATTTCTACATACAGACAACGGGTGTAGCAGTGGCACTCATATACACATTCCTGTAGATATACTGTATATGGATATTCCTGAATTTATACTCTAGTTAAACAACATAGACAGATGGAATATTTGTCTCCTACTCACCAATATAGGACTCTCTTTCTCCTTACGTGAATCTGCAGATCAGAATGAAATGTGTGATATGAATGTGAGACACATTGGGGGGTATTCAATTAGGTCCATTTTTTTTTCACTTTGGCGAAAAATTTAATTTTTCACAATTTTTTAGGGTGAATGGGGATTCGCCCTATTCAATAGCAGGGCCATTACTTCACCTAGGCGAAAAATTCAGCAGGAGTGAAAAACATGTGGATCGGCCAATCCACATGTTTTCTCACCTGCACCGGCAAAAACGCAGGCCGTTTTTGAAGATTTTGGGGCATTTCTCGCCGATGCCTTTTCACTTTTTTTTTTGTGCCTTAAAGGGGGTCATTCCGAATTGATCGCTCGCTAACTACTTTTTGCAGCCATGCAGACGCATAGTCGCTGCCCACTGGGGAGTGTATTTTAGCTGTGCAAGTGTGCGATCGCATGTGCGGCCGTCCTGTACAAAAACAGCTTGTGCAGTTTCTGAGTTGCCCAGAACTTACTCAGCCGCTGCGATCACTTCAGCCTGTCCGGTCCCGGAATTGACATCAGACACCCGCCCTGCAAACGCATGGACTCGCCTGCATTTTTCCAAACACTCCCAGAAAACGGTCAGTTGACACTCATAAACGCCCTCTTCCTGCCAATCTCTTAGCGAACGCCCATGCGAATGGATTCTTCGTTAAAGCCATCGCTCAGCAACGATCCGCTTTGTACCCGTACAATGCACCTGCGCATTGCGGTGCATATACATGCGCAGTAGTGATCTGTTTGCTGCGCTGTGGAAAACGGCAGCGAGCAAACAACTCGGAATGACCGCCATGGCCTATCATGTGTGCGGTTCTACACCTTTAAATGCAAACTGCTTTCAGCGCCACGCCCGACTTTGACTAGCCACCCTAATATTACCTCCCCAGTAACACCCACTAAAATTTGTCCTGCGTCCCTGTGTGGCAGCCATTGGGTCGCTTGCGGCAGTGGGACTCGGACGCTTGTGCGGTGCTACAAATATCAGCTAATTGTGTGCATTTTAGCATTGCGTTCGGTTAGCGTCAGACTCACAATCAGGCCCCTGGTGTTTAGCTACACGATGCACAGGATATTGCACATGAATGTTTAGCTGTCACTTACCTATATGTAGGAAGAAAGCGTGATTAATGATATATAATATGTCGTGCAGAGTCTTATTCATGTGGGAGTCTTCTTCTCTTTTGTTCTCCTCACTGAATAGAAAGAGATCCCGAGCCATTTGCTGAATCTGGGGCTGTTCATGAAGAATCCGCTGCTTTTCCTCTGCAGAGCTGCGATCCAGGTCATCGGCCACTGCAATCACGTTATGCTTCCCTGTAAGGAATACAGACGCTATTACAGTATTACCTCTCACGCCGGTTACCCCGATGCTGCAGAACACTCCAGCACAAACACGGTACACCATTCCTCAAGGACGCCACAGCAAACCATGGGGTCTATTTACTAAGCCTTGGAGAGAGATAGAGTACCAGCCAATCAGCTCCTGCTATGTTATAGACTGTGTTTGAAAAAAATGGCACTTAGGATCTGATTGGCTGCTACTTTGGGACAGATGTACTAAGCCTGGAGAAGTGATAAAGTGGAAGGTGATAAAGCACCAGCCAGTCAGCTCCTAGCTGTCATTTTTCAAACACAGCCTGTAACATGACAGTTAGGAGCTGATTGGCTGGTACTTTATATCTCTCCATTTTATCTCTCTCCAAGGCTTAATAAATACACCCCATATTACTTTGTGACATTCCCTAACAAAAGCATCAAACAATTTTTCATATAACAAAAAAATTCTAAAACAATTTAAATACAAATCTGGGTAAAAAGTTAATTGCGTCATTATCACAGTCACGTTACCAGCCCAACAAAATGACGGAATAACAAAACAGTAATGTCATTGCCGGCGGCTATGCGCATTCAAACAGAGCAACACTTGAATTGCGCTATTTAGTGGCCACTGGCACACAACACACTTGAATTTCCCCCCATAGAGGTGAGGAGCAGCATTAGTCTTTAATAATATAGGAAAAATAACTCAAAAAAATGCAAATATCAAGACCTCATCCAGGCCCCATGCATCCTGTGGACTTTGGCAGGCCCTTTCAATGCCTAATATTACGGAAACTGTAAAAAGTGAAAGTTTTCGCAGTTTGGTTGCAGGAATCAACGTCATTTTCAGTGGGCAATTTTTCTAGGAATCCCATTCATTCCTATGGGAAGAGGTCTGGGAATTTATTTATTTATTTATTAACAGTTTCTTATATAGCGCAGCATATTCCGTTGCGCTTTACAATTAGAATAACAGTAATAGAATAAAACTGGGTAAAAACAGACAGACATAGAGGTAGGAAGGCCCTGCTCACAAGCTTACACTCTATAGGGAAATAGGCATAGATACACAAGGATAGATGCTACCTATTGCATAATGGTCCACCAGATTGCTAGGTTCTTAATGGGTTGTATGATATGATCACCCAGCAATGGTGGCCAAGTGTCAGGAGGGTGTGAGAGTAAAAAAAGACCAAATATGTGATGTTATGTGTACTGTACAGAGAGCATGTAATTAGATAGGGAAGCACTGAAGGTTATATGGGTGGGTCTGGAATTTGATAGGCTTGTCTGAAGAGGTGAGTTTTCAGGGAACGTTTAAAGGTTTGGAGACTAGGGCTCTCATTCCGAGTTGTTCGCTCGCAAGCTGCTTTTAGCAGCTTTGCACACGCTAAGCCGCCGCCTACTGGGAGTGAATCTTAGCTTATCAAAATAGCGAACGAAAGATTAGCAGATTTGCGAATAGACACTTCTTAGCAGTTTCTGAGTAGCTCGAGACTTACTCGGCATCTGCGATCAGTTCAGGGCTTGTCATTCCTGGTTTGACGTCACAAACACACCCAGCGTTCGTCCAGACACTCCCCCGTTTCTCCAGCCACTCCCGCATTTTTCCCAGAAACGGCAGCGTTTTTTCGCACACACCCATAAAACGGCCAGTTTCCGCCCAGAAACACCCACTTCCTGTCATTCACATTACGATCACCAGAACGAAGAAAAAAACTTGTAATGCCCTGAGTAAAATACCTAACTGCTTAGCAAATTTACTTGGCGCAGTTGCACTGCGGACATTGGCCCTCATTCCGAGTTGTTCGCTCTGTAAATTTCTTCGCATCGCAGCGATTTTCCGCTTAGTGCGCATGCGCAATGTTCGCACTACGACTGCGCCAAGTAAATTTGCTATGAAGTTAGGATTTTTACTCACGGCTTTTTCTTCGCTCAGGCGATCGTAGTGTGATTGACAGGAACTGGGTTTTTCTGGGCGGAAACTGGCCGTTTTATGGGTGTGTGCGGAAAAACGCTACCGTTTCTGGGAAAAACGCAGGAGTGGCTGGAGAAACGGAGGAGTGTCTGGGCGAACGCTGGGTGTGTTTGTGACGTCAAACCAGGAACGACAAGCACTGAACTGATCGCAGATGCCGAGTAAGTCTGGAGCTACTCAGAAACTGCTAAGAGGTGTGTAATCGCAATTTTGAGAATCTTTCGTTCGCAATTTTAAGAAGCTAAGATTCACTCCCAGTAGGCGGCGGCTTAGCGTGTGCAAAGCTACTAAAAGCAGCTTGCGAGCGAACAACTCGGAATGAGGGCCATTGAGCATGCGCATTAGCAACTAATCACTCCGTTGCAAAAAAAAATTAACGAGCGAACAACTCGGAATGACCACCTAGAGGCGAGTCTTATTGTGCATGGGCGGGGATTCCACAGAGTGTGTGGAGCCCGGATAATGGGGGTAATTCCAAGTTAATCGCAGCAGATTTTTTTTTAGCAGTTTGGCAAAACCATGTGCACTGCAGGGGGGGGGGGGGGGGCAGATATAACATTTGCAGAGAAAGTTAGATTTGGGTGGGTTATTTTGTTTCTGTGCAGGGTAAATACTGGCTGCTTTATTTTTACACTGCAATTTAGATTGCAGATTGAACTCACCACACCCAAATCTAACTCTCTCTGCACATGTTACATCTGCCTCCCCTGCAGTGCACATGGTTTTGCCCAACTGCTAAAAAAAATTCTGCTGCGATCAACTTGGAATTACCCCCCATGTCCTGTAATTTTGAGTGTGAACAAGTAATGCGTGTGGATGAGAGACGTAGATCTTGTGCAGAGCGAAGAGGTCGGGTTGGGAGATATTTTGAGATAAGCGAAGTGATCTACGTTGGTGCAGTTTGGTTAATATCCTTGTGTGTCAGTAAAAGTATTTTATATTGAATGCGGTAGAGTACAGGTAACCAATGGAGGGACTGACAGAGCGGATCTGCAGACGATGAACGTCTAGCGAGGAAGATAAGCCTAGCTGCTGCATTCAGAATGGATTGTAGTGGTGAGAGTCTCGTTTTGAGAAGACCGGTCAGGAGACTATTGCAATAATCAATGCGGGAGATAATGAGAGCGTGGATTAGAGTTTAGCAGTGTCTTGTGTAAGATATGGTTGTATTTTGGATATGTTTCTTAGATGTATGTAACATGATCTTGAGACAGATATTGAATGTGGGGAACAAAGGACAGATCAGAGTCAGGGATGACACCTTGGCAGCGAGCTTGTGGGGAATGTAAAGAGATATCCAAGCAACTCCCACCGCTGCTGACATACTGCGAGACTTATGGCCGCGCACATACGTGAATTCAGGCCATGTACAGTGGGTGCGGTCGTCTGAGCCAACTCCAGGAGGTAACGCTGCTACAGAAGTAGAAGAGTTTGGGATTGTAGAGAAGCTGTTTTTGGGGCTGCTGTCCCCACACCAGAGCCATGCTGTATTGCATCTGTCCCCTAATGATGAATATGACTCTTAGGGGTCTATTTACTAAGCTTTGGATGGAGATAAAGTGGTCGGAGATAAAGTACCAGCCAATCAGCTTCTAACTGTTATTTTTCAAACACAGGAGCCGATTGGCTGGTACTTTATCTCCATCCAAGGCTTAGTAAATACACCCCTACGTCTCTCTTACCTAGCATCCTGTGTAGATAGTCCAGCTCCTCGCTATACAGACAGTCCGTCACATTGGTGATATTCACTCTTCCTCTCCTCTTGGAGTGATACAGGATGGCCACATCGCACCTCCGCGCCTCCTCCCTGAACTGTTGCTGACCATTGTTTGTGATGAGGAACGGCCTCACGTCTCTGACTACGCTGCGCGATGATGTCAGAAAGTCCTGGAGAAACTTGTAATTACTCTCTCCTTCCCGGGAAAATATCCCAACACATTTAGTTCTTCTTATTTGTATTCCTAGAGTTTTATATAGAAGATATGAGCAAACGCTGGTAAATAAATCCTTCAGCTTCTGTAACATGGTCTTCTGAAAAGGAAACACCAACGGGTCACAATGAGCTCATCACATGACACTGGATGAGAAAAAAATTCTTGGACACAGACACACACACACACACACACACACACACACACACACACACAGTCAGATACAACACACACACACAGTCAGATACAACACACACACAGTGAGATATAACACACACACACACACACACACACACACACACACACAGTCAGATACAAACACACACACACACACACACACACACACACACACACACACACACACACACACAGCCACAAAAATGTGCAGATTATTATTGTAGTTCTCCATTACTGTACATTTATTTTGTTTTGTAATATACAATGTTATACAAAGTCCTACAGCACATTTCCCAAGTACATTTATAAAAATATTGAAATTGCTATTGTGTACAATATTTATTTATTTATATATTAACAGTTTATTTTATAGTGCAGCAAATTCCGTTGCACTTTACAATTGGACAAGCAGTATAATATATATATATATATATATATATATATATATAATAGGATTTTAATACCTACTGGTAAATCCTTTTCTCTTAGTCCGTAGAGGATGCTGGGGAGACTTCATAGACCATGGGGTATAGACGGGATCCGCAGGAGACATGGGCACTCTAAGACTTTTACTGGGTGTGAACTGGCTCCTCCCTCTATGCCCCTCCTCCAGACCTCAGTTATAGGAACTGTGCCCAGGGAGACGGACATTTAGAGGGAAAGGATTTATTTTTAAACTAAGGGTGAGATACATACCAGCTCACACCCCAACATACCGTACAACATGGCATTTGTGACCAAACCCAGTCAACAGCATGAACAAAAATAAAAAAAAACAGCAACAGGCTGATTAAACTAAACACAACCATTGTGTAACACAAGCAAAATCTACAATTACTACTACAGATAGAGTCCGCACTGGGACGGGCGCCCAGCATCCTCTACGGACTAAGAGAAAATCCTATTTTCTCATACGCCCTAGAGGATGCTGGGGTCACTTCATTAGACCATGGGGTTTATACCAAAGCTTCAGATCGGGCGGGAGAGTGCGGAGGACTCTGCAGCACCGATTGACCAAACAAGAGGTCCTCATCAGCCAGGGTATCAAACTTGTAGAACTTTGCAAAAGTGTTTGAACCCGACCAAGTAGCCGCTCGGCAAAGCTGTAACGCCGAGACCCCACGGGCAGCCGCTCAAGATGAGCCCACCTTCCTGGTAGAATGGGCCTTAACCGATTTCGGTAACAGCAATCCAGCCGTAGAATGAGCCTGTTGAATCGTATTACAGATCCAACGCGCAATAGTCTGCTTTGAAGCTGGCGTCCCAATCTTGTTGGGAGCATATAGGACAAACAGAGCCTCCGTTTTCCTAATCTGAGCCGTTCTGGCTACATAGATTTTCAAAGCCCTGACCACATCCAGAGACTTTGAGTCCACAAGGGTGCCAGTAGCCACTGGCACCACAATAGGTTGGTTCATGTGAAAAGCTGAAACCACCTTTGGCAGAAACTGCTGCCGAGTTCTCAACTCTGCTCTATCTTCATGGAAGATCAAATAGGGGCTCTTGTGAGACAAGGCCGCTAACTCAGACACCCGCCTTGCGGATGCTAAGGCCAACAACATGACCACTTTCCAAGTGAGGAATTTTAAGTCAACCTTCCGTAAAGGTTCAAACCAAGGAGATTGCAGGAACTGTAACACCACGTTGAGATCCCACGGTGCCACCGTAGGCACAAAAGGAGGCTGGACAATGCAGCACCCCCTTTACGAAAGTCTGAACCTCAGGGAGGGAGGCCAATTCCTTTTGAAAGAATATTGACAAGGCCGAAATTTGTACCTTAACAGAGCCTAATTTTAGGCCTGCATCCACACCAGCTTGTAGAAAATGGAGAAAACGCCCCAGCTGAAATTCCTCCGTAGGGGCATTCTTGGATTCACACCAAGACACATATTTTCTCTAAATACGGTGGTAATGCTTCCCCATTACTTCTTTTCTAGCTTGAAGTAGAGTGGGAATAACTTCACTGGGAATCCCCTTCCGGGCTAGAACATGGCATTCAACTGCCATGACATCAAACGCAGCCGCGGTAAGTCCTGGAATACGCACGGACCTTGCTGTAACAGGTCCTCTGGTAGAGGGAGAGGCCACGGATCTCCAATGAGCAACTCCTGAAGATCCGGATACCAGGCCCTCTTTGGCCAGTCTGGGACAATTAGTATCGCCGGAACTCTTGTTCTTCTTACGATCCTTATCACCTTCGGGATGAGTGGAAGCGGAGGGAACACATAGACCGATGAAAACACCAACGGTGTACCAGGGCGTACACCGCTATTGCTTGAGGGTCTCTCGACCTGGAACAATACATCCAAAGTTTCTTGTTAAGGCGAGACGCCATCATGTCTACATGAGGAATTCCCCAATGACTTGTCACGTCTGCAAAGACCTCTTGATGAAGACCCCACTCCCCTGGATGGAGATCGTGTCTGCTGAGGAAGTCTGCTTCCCAGTTGTCCACTCCTGGAATGAAGACTGCCGACAGAGCGCTTACATGTCTTTCCATCCAGCGGAGAACTTTTGTGGCCTCTGCCTCTGCCGCTCTGCTCTTTGTTTCGCCTTGGCGGTTTATGTACGCCACTGCTGTTATGTTGTCCGACTGATTCAAGACGGGCAGTTCTTGAAGTAGATTTTCCGCTTGTCGAAGGCCGTTGTAAATGGCCCTTAATTCCAGAATGTTTATGTGCAGACAAGCCTATTGACTTGACCATTTTCCCAGGAAAATTTCCCCACTGTGTGACTGCTCCCCATCCCCGGAGACTTTCATCCGTGGTCACCAGGACCCAATCCTGGATCCCGAACCTGCGTCCCTCTAGAAGGTGAGGACTGTGCAGCCACCACAGGAGAGAGATTCTGGACCTGGAAGACAGGACTATTTTACGGTGCATGAGTAGGTGAGACCCGGACCACTTGTCCAGCAGGTCCCACTGAAACACCCTGGCTTGAAACCTGCAAAACGTAATGGCCTCGTAGGCCGCCACTATCTTTCCCAGCAATCGAGTGCACTGATGAATCAACACCCTCGCTGGTTTCAGAATCCCTTTTACCATGTTCTGGATTTCCAGAGTTTTCTCCACCGGCAGAAAAACTCTCTTTAACTCTGTGTCCAGAATCATGTCCAGGAATGACAGCCGCGTTGTCGGAACCAACTGTGATTTTTTGCAAATTCAGGAGCCAACCATGTTGCTGCAGAATCTTCAGGGAGAGCGTCACGTGTTCTAGTAATTTTTCCCTTGATCACGCCTTTATCAGGAGATCGTCCAAGTACGTGATAATTGTGACTCCTTGCTTGCGCAAGAGGGCCATCATTTCCGCCATCACCTTTGTGAAGATCCTTGGAGCCGTGGACAGACCAAACGGCAACGTCTGAAACTGGTAATGACAATCTTGAACAGCAAACCTCAGGTACGCCTGATGTGGAGGGTAAATGGGGACGTGTAAGTACGCATCCTTTGTGTCTACTGACACCATAATATCTCCTCCCTCCAGACTAGAGATCACTGCCCGAAGAGATTCCATTTAGAATTTGAATCTCTTCAGATAGAAATTGAGAGATTTTAAGTTCAGAATCGGTCTGACCGAGCCATCCGGCTTCGGAACCATGAACAGGCTTGAATAAAAGCATTTTCCTTGTTGTGACGGTGGTACTGTGACAATGACCTGATGTAGACACAGCTTTTGTATGGCCGCGCATACCACCTCCCTTTCCGGGAGAGAAGCTGGCAAGGCTGATTTGAAAAAACGTTGAGGAGGCACGTCTTGAAACTCCAGTTTGTAACCTTGGGTTACTATATCTAATACCCAGGGATCCAGGCCCGAGCGAACCCAGACCTGACTGAAAAGCCTGAGACGTGCCCCCACTGGAGCCCCAGCGTCAAGCGGAGGATTTTGCAGCAGCCATGAAGGGCTTCTGCTCCTTGGAACCTGCCACCGCAGGTAATCTCTTTCCCCTTCCCCTGCCTCTAGTAGCAAGGAAGTAACCCTCTCGCCCCCTCTTGTACTTATTGGGCCGAAAGGACTGCCTCTGATAGTGAGGCATTTTCTTCTGCTGTGTAGGGACATAGGCCCTCATTCCGAGCTGTTCGCTCATTCTTTTTCTTCGTATCGGTGCGATAAGTCGCAAACTGCGCATGCGCAATGTTCGCAGTGCTCCTGCACCAAGTAAATTAGCACAAAAGTTTGGTATTTTACACACGGCTTAACGAAGATTTTTCATTGTTCTGGTGATCGTAGTGTGATTGACAGGAAGTGGGTGTTTCTGGGCAGAAACTGGCCATTTTCTGGGAGTGTGCGGAAAAACGCAGGCGTGTCAGGGAAAAACGCGGGAGTGTCTGGAGAAACGGAGGAGTGTCTGGTCGAACGCTGTGTGTGTTTGTGACGTCAAACCAGGAACGAAAAGGACTGAACTGATCGCAGTGTAGGAGTAAGTCTCGAGCTACTCAGAAACTGCTAAGAATTTTCTATTCGCAATTCAGCTAATCTTTCGTTCGCAATTCTGCTAAGCTAAGATACACTACCAGAGGGTGGCGGCTTAGCGTGTGCAATGGTGCTAAAATCAGCTAGCGAGCGAACAACTCGGAATGAGGGCCATAAGGTAGAAATGATGACTTACCCGCAGTAGCCGTAGATACCAGGTCCGCGAGGCCGTCACCAAACAAGACACTACCTTTATACGGCAGAGTCTCCATAGCTTTCTTTGAGTCAGCATCAGCAGTCCATTAACGAATCCACAATGACCTCCTAGCCGAGACAGCCATGGTATTGGCCTTTGTTCCCAAAACGCCAATATCCCTTGCAGCGTCTTTCAGATAGGCTGCAGCGTCCCTTATGTAACTTAAAGTGACGAGAATGCTATCCCTGTCCAGGGTATCAATTTCAGAGGATAAATTATCCGCCCACTTTTCAATAGCGCTACTCACCCATGCCGACGCCACCGTAGGTCTGAGGAGCGTACCCGTAGCGACATAGATCGATTTCAAAGTGCTTTCCTGACGACGATCCGCAGGATCCTTCAGGGCTGCCGTGTCTGGACTCGGAAGAGCCACCTTTTTGGAGAGTCGGGATAAAGCCTTGTCCACAGAGGGGGTTGACTCCCACATTTTCCTGTCCCCCGAGGGAAATGGATATGCCAGCAGAATTCTCTTGGGAAGCAAAAACTTTTTGTCAGGATTTTCCCAAGCCTTTTCAAAAAGAGTATTCAGTTCATGAGAGGGAGGGAACGTTACCTCAGGTTTCTTACCCTTATACATGCAGACCCTCATATCAGGAACCGGAGGGTCCTCCGTGATATTTAACACGTCCTTTATTGCCACAATCATGTACTGAATATTTTTAGCCAGTTTAGGATTCAATCTGGCATCATTATAGTCGACACATGAATCAGTATGTGTCGGCATCTGTGTCCACTAACTGGGCAAATGAACGCTTCTGTGCCCCCGAAGGGGTTTGTGACAATGCATCCTCCATGGACCTTCTCCATGCTCGGTGCTGGGACTCAGATTTATCAAATCTCTTATTTAATAAGGCCACATTAGCATTCAAAACACTCAACATATTCACCCAATCAGCAGTCGGCGGTGCCGACGGGGTCACTCCTACAGTCTGTACTGTCTCCACACCTACTTCCTCCTGGGAAGAGCATTCAGCCTCAGACATGCCGACACACGTGCACCGACACCACCAAACACTCTGGGCTATAGGGGACAGACCCACACTAAGCCTGTCAGGGAGACACAAAGGGAGATTGCCAGCTCACAACCCCAGCGCCTAACTAGTTTCTGAAGTGTGCAATACACAGCCCCAGAACTGTCAGCGCTTTTTTAGCAGAATAATAATAATAAGCACCAAATCAACTGTGCCCCCCCCCTGTTTTGCCCCTGTTACTTGTGACAGTGGAGAGGAAGGCTCAACGTCTCTGCAGCTCTGATGGAGAGAAAATGGCGCTGGTTAGAGCTACGAGGGCTAAGCCACGCCCCCTCAATGGCGTGCTTCAGTCCCGCTTCCTTTGAACTTATATTTATACTGGCGGGGGTATAATATGTGCCCAGGCACCCTTATGCATTTGCCAGTGCCAGATCTGAGGATTACTGCTGCCCAGGGCGCCCCCTCTGCGCCCTGCACCCATCAGTGCCGCGGTGTGTGTGTGAGCATGGCGCGCAGCGGGACCGCCGCGCGGTACCTCAGTCTGTGTCTGCCGTCTCTGAAGTCTTCTTCACTTCTGAATACTCACCCGGCTTCTTTCTTCTGGCTCTACAAAGGAGTTGACGGCACAGCTCCGGGAACAAGCATCTTCTAGCACAGCTAGCGATCAGACCCTCTGGAGCTAATGGTGTCCAGTAGCCGAAGAAGCAGAGCCCTTGAACTCAGAAGAAGTAGGGCTGCTTCTTTCCCCTTGTCCCACGATGCAGGGAGTCTGTAGCCAGCAGTGCTCCCTGAAAATAAAAAAACCTAAATATTTTTTTTTCAGAGAAACTCTGGAGAGCTCCCCTGTTAGTGTCCAGTCTCTCTGGGCACAGAATCTAACTGAGGTCTGGAGGAGGGGCATAGAGGGAGGAGCCAGTTCACACCCAGTAAAAGTCTTATAGTGCCCATGTCTCCTGCGGATCCCATCTATACCCCATGGTCTATGAAGTGTCCCCAGCATCCTCTAGGACGTATGAGAAATATATATATATATATATATATATAAGTGTGGCCCTAGTATCTTATGGAATGGAGAAAGAGGGGGGATAGTTCAAATGTATTCTTTTATATAATGAAATACTGTGGACAAGTGTAAATAAATGAAATATATTGTACATAAAACTTTAGATGTTTAATTATAATAAGGATGTTAGCCCGGTCCATGTAATAATGGTGTGCAACCCGGGACCACAGGATTTGGAATAATATCAAGGCACGAGGGGATGGAGAGAGACTTCCAGAAGCCCCTCGCGCAAAGGAAGAGATATCGCGTGCTGGGAGAGGGGAGGACGGGTTGGTGGCGCAGGAGAAAAGCGGAAAAAGAGCAACGGGGACGGACGGACGAGTGAGAATCACGTCCCGAGAGGAGAAAGGCATTCTCTGCCAGAGGAAGACAAAAGGCGCCGGACAACAGACTGCCTGAAAGATCCGGGGGGAGGAAGGTGACCAGCTAGAGCCGGGTATAAGTGTGAAGAGTGGAGCCGGAGTAACGCCAGCTACTCACCCCGCTAGACCCCGGAGAGCCCGCCAACTGCACGTCAGCTCCCGCTATTGAAGAGAGAGGTAATCGGAATAGCGGAGGATAGCTGTGGCGCCTGCACGTCCTCTCTGAGAGTGAGATCCAAGGTATTTATAAAAGATGGTGATGGCTGGTGTCCCCCTGCGACGGGTGGAAGTGCAGTAGAGGAGGTAATAGTGATGGCCTCCGGGAGGCTGATGAGACTATTACCTGAATTATAATTATATTTTGGTGCTTGCAAGCCGGGGGGAGGAGTCCAAGGGCATAAGTGTCTCCACAGAGAGAAAGATTGTAGACAGAAGTGACTATAATAGAGACTATATAGACATCTCCGACTGTGAATAACTGGCAACAGCCCCTCCTTTTCAGCCTCAGGAGTAAATACAGCACTTCCGAGGATACTACATCCCGATCATCAGTCAGCTTTAAAGACTTATATATATGACCACTACCAAGAGGAACACGAAAATTATAAGTGCAGTATAATAATATCCTTTTCCCCTTTTTATGCATACTTCATCACTTCTAGGGTAACCTAGTAATAGAGGAATAAACTTTTGCCAGAACCAATACGGAAAAGCGGCTAGGTCACCCTCACGATAACTGGAAAGACCTTAAATGCCAGGTTATAAGCATAAATTATAGCCTAATGTATGGCCCTTACCTCTCATCAAAGATAAGATACCCTGCACTATGAGCACAGAGGAGCCCTGCTGATCCCCTATCTATCTATCGCTCGTATCAGTGTTTGCACTGTGGAAAAGTAGGAGCCGCCTTCTGCTTTGGTAAAGTATCTACTAATAGACCAGACAGGAGCGTACTCTTCAGAAACTGAGGATATTGATGTACCATTATATAATCGCAAGGAAGTACCTATTCCCGTCAGAAGGATAGATGTATGTGCATACGCACCTATAAGTACAGGAAGTTGACTTTATTATTATAGGTAACCCAACAGAACTTTAAGTGATCAACTTTTCATGGGCCCCAACCAGTGCACCAACGGTATAGAAGTATAGACTATTCTACTAAACTCTTGAATGCATGCGCAGCGACTAACCCTGTAACTTTCCTTCACAGAATTGTTTTTTGTTGGATCCAATGTTTTTTTTGTGATGCATGCAATTTAATTGTATAAAGGGGGAGGGTAAATATTAATTGTCTATTGACCATTACTTCTATAAAATATTATAAACTTATAATAAAGTAGCCTAGTATTCCCTAGTAAGGGGTATGGTATTATGGATCTTTTAACACTTACCTGTAACCTGTGATTCCGAGGGAAGGTGTCCGAAGAGGATCTGGAAAATAAAGAATACCGAACATTTGACAACAATTTGGTAGGTGGATACACTACACTAACATTACTATCATCCTCCTAGTAAATGGAATCATTAATCCGGGCTTACTCAAGCTAGCCCTACTATATCAAACCAATAAAAATAGCTTGGGTGGAGGCACTGCTGGTATATAATAATTCGTAACTCTGGTATCTCGGGTAGTGACGAGTGGGAGAGGGTTACATTTTGGAGGCACTGCTGAGATTCTGAACACTAGGTCTCTTGTTTAGCAATAAGTAGGATGGAAGGAGTAGGAAAGGAAGATGTCTTCCGTTGGTGTAGGGAAAAGGAGATAACTGTTGAAAGCAGTTTTGGATTAACTGGAAATTTGACTAGTGCTAGCGATGAGAGTATTATTAATTCAGTCAAGTTTCTTTACGGAGTCAGTGACCCTTGTATTGTGGATAAATGGAAAGGGTTAAATGGTAATATCACCGCAGTATTAATCAACAATAGGAACTTGCTAGACCCAGTGCTGCTTCCCAGTATGGTGGTGGTGGAGGGAGTACCTGGTTGGAAAGTACATGTGGTATGGCCTGAGTGGAAAAGCAGTGGGGCCGGAACCGATCTCCCGGGTGAAGAACTGGGGACAGGGGAGCCAAATATATTATCTACGGGGGACCCCGTTCACCCACCTCTGGCTGATACAGTATCACCCCCTCAACATGAGGATGCAATTGAGAGTCAAGTGGATACAGTAGTTGGCAAAATGGTTAGTCATTTGGAAAGATGGCACTTTGAAGGGGGATATCGACGCCTTAGGATATTTTCGGGAATCACCCCGATTCCGGCTGGAGAGGAGACATACGAATTGTGGAGAGAGGCGGCAACCCAACATTCAGAGGAATGGCAATGCCCTGACCATGTCAAATGTCAGAGGGTGGTGGAAAGCCTGAGGGGGCCAGCTATGGGGGTAATTCAAGCTACCCGACGAAGCAACCCAAAAGCCACCCTGAAAGACTATCTGGAGGCCTTGGACTTCTCTTTTGGTACAATGGAAGATGTTGGGGATTTGTTAGCTCGACTGAACCATACTTATCAAGATCAGGGGGAAACCTTGACTCATTTTGTGTACAGGGTAGATAGACTTATTTATAAAATAGTGGACAAAGGGGGCATCGATAAAGATACAGTGTATAGCCGGAGACTGACACAAGTACTAAAAGGAGCGTTAACTAACAATCCTGTAGCACAAAGATTGAGATGCACCATGGCGGCTGCACGGCCCCATACGTTGAATGAACTAGTTAAAGAAGTGAAATTAGAGGAGGTACAAATTGAAAAGAGGGAGAAAACCATCAAGAAGGTAAAAGTAGTGATACCGGCTAATGAACCACCATCTATTGATGAAAGATTGTTGAAACTCATGGAAGAGCAAAATAAGAAACTTGAACAGTTAATAGCACTCCAGACGGTTAATCCCTACAGTCAGGTGTCGATCCCTGGATTTGAACGGGGAGTGAGGGCAAGAAGAGAGAACCGCCTTCCCATAATTTGTTATAGCTGTGGACAAGCGGGTCATCGGTCCTTTGAATGCCCGCTGAACGGAAACATTACCAGGAGGAATGGAAGTAACAGTAACTATCAGAGGAGAAATTTACAGTTGGAAAACTCCAACGGGAGTGCTGTGAACCCCTCACAGGCTCCCCAATAATTACCGTTCATGCCATGGGGAGTGCTCAGTGGTCCCCGGAAATTCCGAAGACTCTGATGGGCAATGCACCTAGGACCAAGGCTATGATTAATGGACATGCCTGTAATGTTCTATTAGACAGTGGCTCCCAAATTTCCATAGTTTTCGAATCCTGGTACCAGAATTACCTAACAGATGTACCTATCAACCCGCTGAGTGGGCTCACCATTTGGGGATTGAGCGAGCAAAAGTACCCTTATTTGGGATATATCATCACACAAATCACATTTGAGCCGGGGCTGATATCCCCCAATGAAACGGTCCCATTTGTAGCCTTGGTTTGTCCAGACTCCCCTGGAGACAATGGGGAGTTACCTGTTATTGTAGGGACCAATACCAACATGTTAAAAAGCATAAGTAAGTGGTGTAATAAGCAGACTATGGAAAGGGGGGTAGTCGAGAAGAGCCGATCGGAAGGATATATGACCCCATGTAAAAGGGTGGATGTTAACATTTCAGAATCGTTGGTGAGAAAATTGGAGTCCTGTTTCCAAGGGAGTGACATCGACCCCCACAATAAAGGTCTACTCTTGGAACAATTACAGCAGAGAGATGCAGTATTTTCACAAAGTGAGTGGGATCTAGGGACCGCCAAGGATGTAGAACATCGGATTAAACTGTTTGACGAGACCCCCTTCATGGAGCGATCTCGTCGATTTGCCCCCGCTGATTTCGAAGACATAAGGACTCATTTGCGTAAACCCTTAGAGAATCAGGTGATTGCAGATTCTGAAAGCCAATATGCTTCCCCCATTGTGGTGGCCCGAAAGAAGAGTGGTGAGATCCGGCTGTGCATTGATTATAGGACGTTAAATCAACGTACTATACCGGACCAATATACTGTCCCCAAAATTGAAGAAGCGCTAGACTGTTTACAAGGAAGTCAATGGTTTTCCGTACTAGATCTACGTTGTAGGTATTATCAAATCCCAATGAGCGCCAATGATAGAGCCAAGACTGCGTTCATCTGTCCCATCGGATTTTTCGAATCCCTAAAAATGCCACAGGGTATAACAGGAGCGCCTGCCACCTGTCAGTGGACCATGGAAAAGACGGTGGGCGACGTGCTACCGCGAGGTCCTAGTTTATTAGGACGACATCATAGTCTTTGGTAAAACCCTGGAGGAACACAACGAGAGGCTCTTGAAAGTATTGGACCGACTCCAACGTCGAGGGTTGAAACTCTCCATTGAGAAATGCCAGCTATGCCGGTCCACGGTGAAGTACCTGGGGCATATTGTTAGTAGACAGGGGATAGCCACAGATCCGGAGAAGGTAGCTACCGTTAAGAATTGGCCACGACCAAACACCCTAAAAGACCTGCGATCCTTTTTAGGGTTTTGTGGCTATTATAGAAAATTTGTCCCTAAATACTCTAAGATAGCCAGACCATTGACGAATCTGACCAAAGGATATCCCCCCATTACTACTAAAGGAAGGCTGACTTCACAAAAGAGAATGGAATACCTTTGTCCCAGGGAATAGGTGGAATGAGGAATGTGAAGAAGCATTTAATAATCTCAAGGAACAACTGTCGCAGTCGCCAGTGCTAGCTTATGCTGATCCGGAACTTCCATATGAGGTGCATATTGATGCCTCCATGGACGGCATTGGGGGAGTACTGTACCAATGGAGGGAGGATCAACTCAGACCAATTGCGTACGTCAGCCGGGGTTTATCGGGGAGTGAACGGAATTATCCAGCCCACAAATTTGAATTTTTGGCCTTGAAATGGGCCATTAGTGAAAAATTCCACGATTATCTGTACGGAGCCTCTTTTACAGTACATACGGATAATAACCCGTTAACCTACATTCAGTCAACTGCCAAGCTGGATGCTACGGGTCACCGATGGCTGGCGGCCCTGTCTAACTACAACTTTACCATCAAGTATCGACCAGGGGTCAGCAATCAGGACGCGGATTCCTTGTCTAGAAGGGCTCACAATGAAGTGTCGTCACCCCTTGAAGAATGTATCGAGGTCCAAGCGGCGGCGGTACGAGGCCTATGTCAATGTGTTCGAATAAACCCAATTGCTCCTTTAGTGGGGATAGTTAATACGGGGGCATCTGCACAGGCGATACCTCCTCCATATCGAAGATTGAGCCCCTCCGAAATGGAAGGATTGGAAATGGTGAAGCTGGACCAATTATCCCAAGAGCAACGGGATGATAAACATATTGGTCCTATCTATCAGTACTTGGAAAACTCAAGGCTCTTGCTCTCCTGTTCCGGACTATCTAGGGAAACTAGAGTGTTGTGGCGACAGATCAAGCGACTAAAGATAAGGAAAGGGGTGCTTTATAGGACAACCAGAAGGGTAGAAGGCACTACTAGATTACAGATAGTATTACCCTCCTAATATAAATCTATGGTATTGGTTGAGTTACATAATCATCATGGTCATGTGGGACAAGAAAAGACTCTGGGATTGATAGCTGAGAGATTTTTCTGGCCCTTCATGAAGAGAGATGTCGAACAGTTCTGTAAATCGTGTGGAAACTGTGTACTGAGGAAAACGCTACCCTGCAATGCGGCCCCTCTTATCAACATAAAGAGCTCGGGGCCCTTCGATTTAGTGTGTATTGATTTCTTATCCCTAGAAGGACCCGATGGACGTGAAAGTAATGTATTAGTAGTCACCGATCACTTTACCAGGTATGCGCAAGCATATGTTACGGTAAATCAAAGGGCTGTGACAGTGGCTCGTACTCTGTGGGAGAAATTTTTCGTCCACTATGGGCTGCCTGCACAAATTCATTCAGACCAAGGAAGGGAGTTTGAAAGTAACCTAATTAAAGAATTGTGCTACTGTTGCGGCATAAGAAAATCCAGAACTACCCCGTACCATCCGCAGGGGGATCCACAACCCGAAAGATTCAACCGGACATTATTAAATATGCTGGGAACGTTGAATGAAAAACAAAAACGGTTATGGAAGCAACACATTACATATCTAGTTCATGCCTATAATTGTACCCGGAATGAGGCGACGGGGTATAGTCCTTATCTACTTCTGTTTGGTAGGGAAGCACGGTTACCAATAGATGTGTGCTTACCTACGCAAATTAACCCTCCTTCATGGGGTTCTCATTCACATTACTTGAGACAGTTACAGCAACAATTGCAAGAAGCTTATACCCTGGCTCGAAATACTGCAGAGAAAATGGGGGAGAAGAATAGGATACAGCACGATCGAAAAGTGATAGAGCATTGTTTACAACCTGGGGACAGGGTATTGATCAAAATGCTAGGAGTGCCCAGAAGGCAAAAGCTCAAGAATAGATGGAAAACCGACCCCTATATAGTAGTGAAGCCACTACCTAATATTCCCGTATATCAGCTCATTCCGGAGAAGGGAGAAGGAGCTGTAGTGACTTATCATCGGCAACATATATTACCTATTGCACAAAACATTAGATGGGATGAGTCAGAGACTGGACCTCCCAAAGGGAACTCCAAACCAGCACCTGCATCATCATCAACCCTGTTGACACAATACCCAGAGGAGGGGGATAGTGATCAGGAAGAGGAACCATTTGGAAATGGGGTATATTATAAAGACAAGGGGTGTACGGACTCTGGTAGTACAATGTCATCAACATGGGAACAGCCTGCATTACAATTAACCGATACAGGGGGGAAGATGGAAGGGGACTCGGAGGAAAGTCCTTGGTCTGAAGAGGATAATAATAGTCCTAATAGAGGATTTATTAATGATGAGGATGAGGCGAGCGGTGACTTAAATCTAAGGCCCCTGGCCAGCTCCCCCAGGCCCCAGAGAATAAGAAAACCACCCTGAATACTTACCTATGAACGCTTGGGTATGCCCACTGAGGTACCTTTGACGATTCATCCCAGTGTGGTAATGTCATGGCCTTATTTCGGATATGGAGTTGATAGGGGGTAAATCGATATGGGCTAGGGTACCCCGTGTCCAATATAAGTAAAAGATGGGGATACCAATTCCACTTGAAAGGGGTAAGTTGGAATCCCCAGGGGGAGAGTGTAGCCCTAGCATCTTATGAAATGGAGAAAGAGGGGGGATAGTTCAAATGTATACTTTTATATAATGAAATACTGTGGACAAGTGTAAATAAATGAAATATATTGTACATAAAACTTTAAATGTTTAATTATAATAAGGATGTAAGCCTGGTCCATGTAATAATGGTGTGCAACCCGGGACCACAGGAGTTGGAATAATATCAAGGCACGAGGGGATGGAGGGAGACTTCCAGAAGCCCCTCGCGCAAAGGAAGAGAGATCGCGTGCTGGGAGAGGGGAGGACGGTTGGTGGCGCAGGGGAAAAGCGGAAAAAGAGCAACGGGGACAGACGGACGAGTGAGAATCACGACCCGAGAGGAGAAAGGCATTCTCCGATAGAGGAAGACAGAAGGTGCCGGACAACAGACTGCCTGAAAGATCCGGGGGGAGGAAGGTGACCAGCTAGAGCCGGGTATAAGTGTGAAGAGTGGAGCCGGAGTATCGCCAGCTACTCACCCCGCTAGACCGCGGAGAGCCCGCCGACTGCACGTCAGCTCCCGCTATTGAAGAGAGAGGTAATCGGAATAGCGGAGGATAGCTGTGGCGCCTGCACGTCCTCTCTGAGAGTGAGATCCGAGGTATTCATAAAAGATGGTGATGGCTGGTGTCCCCCTGCGACGGGTGGAAGTGCAGTAGAGGAGGTAATAGTAATGGCCTCCGGGAGGCTGATGAGACCATTACCTGAATTATAATTATATTTTGGTGCTTGCAAGCCGGGGGGAGGAGTCCAGGGGCATAAGTGTCTCCACAGAGAGAAACAAGTGACTATAATAGAGACTATATAGACATCTCCAATAGGGCTGGGCCGAGTCTAAACTCCCCCCTTTTTTACAGTATACACGGAGGGGCGAACTCCAAAGACCACCTCCATTCGGCTGCCAGGGGATGAGGCTGCTGCTATGACTGTGAATAACTGGCAACAGCCCCTCCTTTTCAGCCTCAGGAGTAAATACAGTACTTCCGAGGATACTACATCCCGATCATCAGTCAGCTTTAAAGACTTATATATATGACCACTACCAAGAGGAACACAAAAATTATAAGTGCTGTATAATAATATCCTTTTCATCTTTTTATGCATACTTCATCACTTCTAGGGTAACCTAGTAATAGAGGAATAAACTTTTGCCAGAACCAATACGGAAAGGCGGCTAGGTCACCCTCACGATAACTGGAAAGACCTTAAATGCCAGGTTATAAGCATAAATTATAGCCTAATGTATGGCCCTTACCTCTCATCAAAGATAAGATACCCTGCACTATGAGCACAGAGGAGCCCTGCTGATCCCCTATCTATCTATCGCTCGTATCAGCGTTTGCACTGTGGAAAAGTAGGAGCCGCCTTCTGCTTTGGTAAAGTATCTACTAATAGACCAGACAGGAGCGTACTCTTCAGAAACTGAGGATATTGATGTACCATTATATAATCGCGAGGAAGTACCTATTCCCGTCAGAAGGATAGATGTATGTGCATACGCACCTATAAGTACAGGAAGTTGACTTCATTATTATAGGTAACCCAACAGAACTTTAAGTGATCAACTTTTCATGGGCCCCAACCAGTGCACCAACGGTATAGAAGTATAGACTATTCTACTAAACTCTTGAATGTATGCGCAGCGACTAACCCTGTAACTTTCCTTCACAGAATTGTTTTTTGTTGGATCCAATGTTTTTTTTGTGATGCATGCAATTTAATTGTATAAAGGGGGAGGGTAAATATTAATTGTCTATTGACCATTATTTCTATAAAATATTATAAACTTATAATAAAGTAGCCTAGTATTCCCTAGTAAGGGGTATAGTATTATGGATCTTTTAACACTTACCTGTAACCTGTGATTCCGAGGGAAGGTGTCCGAAGAGGATCTGGAAAATAAAGAATACCGAACATTTGACAACAATTTGGTAGGTGGATACACTACACTAACATTACTATCATCCTCCTAGTAAATGGAATCATTAATCCGGGCTTACTCAAGCTAGCCCTACTATATCAAACCAATAAAAATAGCTTGGGTGGAGGCACTGCTGGTATATAATAATTCGTAACTCTGGTATCTCGGGTAGTGACGAGTGGGAGAGGGTTACATATATATATAAAACTCCATTTCCTGACATTTACATTATTATCTGAAATTCTTTCTCCTTCTCTCTCTCTCTCTCTCTCTACTCCCCCACTCTCTCCCTGTCACGCTCCTTATCTCTCTCTCTTTCCCTCCTTATCTCTCTCTCTCACTCTCTCTAACTCTCTCTCTGTGTTTTTATATATATATATATATATATATTCTCTACCCCCCCTCTCCCTCTCTCTGTCTCTCTTTCACTGTCTCCCTCTCTCTCCTACACCCCGCCCTCTCTCTCTTTCTCTTTCACCAGCAGTCAGTGCAGGGGCTCCTCTATCTCTCTGTCTCTCTCTCTCTTCCCGTCTCTCTCTGTCTCTCTCACCAGCAGTCAGTGCAGGGGATCCTCTGTCTCTCTCTCTGTCTCTCTCTCTCTTCCCGTCTCTCTCTGTCTCTCTCTCTATCACTCTCTCTCTTCCCGTCTCTCTCTGTCTTTCTCACCAGCAGTCAGTGCAGGGGCTCCTCTATCTCTCTGTCTCTCTCTCTCTTCCCGTCTCTCTCTGCCTCTCTCACCAGCAGTCAGTGCAGGGGATCCTCTGTCTCTCTCTCTGTCTCTCTCTCTCTTGCCGTCTCTCTCTGTCACTCTCTCTCTTCCCGTCTCTCTCTGTCTCTCTCACCAGCAGTCAGTGCAGGGGCTCCTCTGTCTCTCTCTCTCTGTCTCTCTCTCTTCCCGTCTCTCTCTCTCTCTCTGTCTCTCTCACCAGCAGTCAGTGCAGGGGCTCCTCTGTCTCTCTCTCTCTCTGTCTCTCTCACCAGCAGTCAGTGCAGGGGCTCCTCTGTCTCTCTGTCTCTCTCTCTGTCTCTCTCACCAGCAGTCAGTGCAGGGGCTCCTCTGTTCCTCTGTCTCTCTCTCTGTCTCTCTCTCTTCCCGTCTCTCTCTCTCTGTCTCTCTCACCAGCAGTCAGTGCAGGGGTTCCTCTGTCTCTCTCTCTCCCCGTCTCTCTCTCTGTCTCTCTCACCAGCAGTCAGTGCAGGGGCTCCTCTGTCTCTCTCTGTGTCTCTCTCACCAGCAGTCAGTCCAGGGGATCCTCTGTCTCTTTGTCTCTCTCTCTGTCTCTCTCTCACTAGCAGTCAGTGCAGGGGATCCTCTGTCTCTCTCTCTTACCGTCTCTCTCTCTGTCTCTCTCACCAGCAGTCAGTGCAGGGGATCCTCTGTCTCTCTGTCTCTCTCTCTTCCCGTCTCTCTGTCTCTCTCACCAGCAGTCAGTGCAGGGGATCCTCTCCCGTCTCTCTCTGTCTCTCTCACCAGCAGTCAGTGCAGGAGATCCTCTGTCTCTCTCTCTCTGTCTCTCTCTCTTCCCGTCTCTCTCTGTCTCTCTCACCAGCAGTCAGTGCAGGGGATCCTCTGTCTCTCTCTCTGTCTCTCTCTCTCTCCCCGTCTCTCTCTCTGTCTCTCTCACCAGCAGTCAGTGCAGGGGATCCTCTGTCTCTCTGTCTCTCTCTCTTCCCGTCTCTCTCTGTCTCTCTCACCAGCAGTCAGTGCAGGGGATCCTCTGTCTGTCTCTCTCTGTCTCTCTCACCAGCAGTCAGTGCAGGGGATCCTCTCTCTCTCTGTCTCTCTCACCAGCAGTCAGTGCAGGGATCCTCTGTCTCTCTCTCTCTCTCTCACCGGCAGTCAGTGCAGGGGTTCGTCTGTCTCTCTGTCTCTCTCCCCGTCTCTCTGTCTCACCAGCAGTCATTGCAGGGACCCTCTGTCTCTCTGTCTCTCTCTGTCTCTCTCTCTCTGTCTCTCTCACCAGCAGTCAGTGCAGTGATCCTCTGTCTCTCTCTCTGTCTCTCTCACCAGCAGTCAGTGCAGGGATCCTCTCTCTGTCTCTCTCTCTGTCTCTCTCACCGGCAGTCAGTGCAGGGATCCTCTGTCTGTCTCTCTCTGTCTCTCTCACCAGCAGTCAGTGCAGGGATCCTCTCTCTCTCTGTCTCTCTCACCGGCAGTCAGTGCAGGGGACCCTCTGTCTGTCTCTCTCACCAGCAGTCAGTGCAGGGGACCCTCTGTCTGTCTCTCTCACCAGCAGTCAGTGCTGGGGACCCTCTGTCTGTCTCTCTCACCAGCAGTCAGTGCAGGGGATCCTCTGTCTCTCTCTCTCTCTCTCTCTCTGTCTCTCTCGCCAGCAGTCAGTGCAGGGGATCCTCTGTCTCTCTCTCTCTCTCTCTGTCTCTCTCGCCAGCAGTCAGTGCAGGGGCTCCTCTGTCTCTCTCTCTCTCTCTCTGTCTCTCTCGCCAGCAGTCAGTGCAGGGGATCCTCTGTCTGTAGCAGTTGTGTTGGGTGTGTAACAGTAGTGTTAATGTATCTGTGTTAGTGAAAGTGAAAGTATTTGTGTCCCCCTCTCCCCCCCCCCCCCCTCGTCTCTTTCCTAACGCTGAACTCTCACATGACTCTGCTGTTCTGCTGTGCTAGCACTATACACTAGTCCCAGGCTAGAAATCCTTGTTATATACAGTACAGAAACATGTTCCAGCATGGAAACAATTCTATTATTATTATTATTATTATTATTACAGTATTCATTCATTTATTTCATGACTTTTCTATGCTACTGTGCAGGCGCCAAACGTCCTGTAACTCATGCAGCACATGTGTAATACTCGGAGTATACACGGAGTACAGCGGAGACGCACGGTGTGGGAAATGTATATGGCGTTCAGGATCTATGACTGGGAGGTGGCTATCCTGGCGCATGGAGAAGCATCGCCCAATGGGCATGTTTCGGGGGTACTGATGGAGTGTCGCCAAAGTCGCTGCAAACTCAGAAGCACAATCACCGACATTAGAGGCCGCACTCTGAGGGAGAACCTGCACCTGGTGTGGGGCGTCCGATTATTGTGTGTGCAATGCACCAAGAATGTAACACATAAAGACGCTCTGAGTGTGAGTCTGCGTCCTTTCACACTATAATTGTGTCTGTGCACTAGAGAGAGGGCTTACACTAGCATCAGCTAACACCACAGACGCGCCTAGGACAACAGACGCTAATACTGCAGCAGCACCGCGTCACTCAGAGTAAGGCCCATAGATTTCTACAGAACAACAGTGACACCTTATCTGATGTCATCTCTCCATCTTATACCCCTGTCAGACATCTGGAGACATAGCACATAGAAAGAACAGGACCAGTATCAACGTCACCGCAAGAGCCATGACCCATATTCTATGCAGGCCACTCAGAGACCTGGAGTCAGCATGGCGGGCTATGGAGGATGCCAGACCTCAGCGATTCAGGGACAATGAATGTGACCTCCAGGACAATTTACTAACACAAATGTCGGCTATGCATGGCCCTGGGGGGGGGAGTCAGGAACATGAAAGGGTCGGTTGCAACAATCGTAAATTTCTTAAGCAACTATTTGCACAGTTCCGCTCACCACCACCACAGCTGCCCCTACCCCACCCCCCACCCCCAACACAGTATACACAACCAACCCCCCCAATACAGTGTACACATCAAACCCCCCCAGCCCCCAACACAGTATACACAACCAACCCCCCCCCCCCCAAACACAGTATACACAACCACAGTCTTCCTCATGGTTTGGAGAGGGTATGTTTAGCAATGTGCACAGAGAACCCCTGTCTACCAGCGCTCCACATCACCCTCCCCCAAACCCACATCCAGAGATTACTGTCTAAAGAAATATTTATGTGCAGTTTATTAATAATCCAGCCAATGCTTATAGCGTAATATCTTGTGTTATCTTTAATATAACTTATTTTCTTTATATTGCTATAGTTACCAACCTATCTAACCCAGAAAAAAAGGGGGATGTTTAAAGAAGCGCCATCCATACAGAAAAAGGTGTAATTATTTGATTTATTCAATAGATCACATATGTATTGACATACCACAAATATTAATCGCAGTATCCCCCCCCAGCAATAAACATGTATTAAGCAATTAAATAGTCACATGCATTAATAACTGATTTCAATTTATCCAATGATAACTGAACAGCTGTGAATATATAACCAGGAGGAAAAGCGCATATCAAAAATTAAAATGAGTAAAAAATGAAAAAATAAAAATAATAAAAAGTCTATATTAATAAGACTGTCCGATTGGAGACAGCACTGCACCGGTCTTGTGTTGTTCCACAATGGGCTTGAACCAGACTCTTTATGATAGAAATTACAATGTGGCAAGCATTTCCAGGACACTTCAATTTAAGCAGATTCCTGCTCCAGCAGTTCCATATGTAAAGATACCCCTCACCTGTCGTTAAAAGATGAATACAGGTGAATTGCTGTATTGGGGTTAGAAATCTCCTATGCAGGAGTGATGTGCTTTAAGTTGTGTAACACCCTATTATCTATGCTCACTGGGGTGAAGAGAAGATATTTCCAAATAGGCAAGGACCCTATGAATAGATATACCTGGTATGCTAGGTGTAAATATATGAATTGTTTATAATATGCATATCGTAATAAAAGTGTAACTATTTTAAGTATATAATATATATGGGGGATGCTGGAGGACGATATATCCCTATGGGTATTGAACTAGGGGATTATATGAGTAAATTGGCACGAGCGGGGATAGAGAGACTAGTCCAGAATCCCCTCGTGCTGTAAAAAGTGTGATCGCGTGCGGGGGAGGACTTCAAGCAGCGCACAAGGATAACGTCAGTTAGAGACCGTTACCCCCCGTGGAAGAGGAGAGCCGGAGCGGTGATGCAGACGGAGAGAGACGGGGTGAAAGGCTATATGCGGCCAGCTGAAGGGAGCTGAGTGACTGGCGGAGGAGGAGGCCAGAGAGCTGAGCTAGGGGAGCCACGGATACCGCTAACCTGATCCATCTCCCGGAGACTGATGAACGGAGGCAGGCGGGCGATGAGCTGTTGTGACGGAAATAACCCCAGCTGTAACCAGAGCTGCTAATGATGCTGCAGGTACGGGGGGAGCGATGCCCACTGATGTTATAGCGCTGCCTATATTGTGAAACGCCCCAATCTGATACTTGCCCAATAAGGTACATAAAGGGCAGCACAGCAATAGGAGGAAGACAAAGGGACTACCCTCTTGAGGGGGGGTCAGTAATCCTATATATAATTACAGCCCTCAAATACATAGTGCAGCACAGTCAGAGGACATGAGGAAAGGGACTACACTTTTGGGGACCAGTAAGCCTGCCTACTAACAGCCGCACGTAGGTCCATAATACAGCCAGAACAGCAAGGACCAGGAAGGTAAATTCAGGAGCTTTATGTGATTTACATGGTTTTCACTAAATAATACTCCAAACACAGCGCTGGGAACTGAGGAGGAACTTTGATAATGGGCTGTAAGTGTGTATGGATGAGAGGCTATAGGGACGCGCAGCACTGCCCAGCCAGGTGAACCTGGAGATGTTGCATAGCTGGTACGGGGTATCGCTTTTACACAAGTGCCGATAGACCACAACTATACCCCTCTACCAGGATAAATATCCCCTCCAGTGACAGAGAAATTACCGAGATAAATATCCACTCAGTGACAGTAGAGGGAGTCACCGCACCTTTCACCTCCCCTCTACCTATTGAACTCATCTCTGTCAGGAAAATAGGGAAGGTAGAGTGGAACTCTGGGGAAGCAACCGTAGTAAGTCATCAAACCCCTTGCCGTGGAATTGAGTGACACACCTAGGAGGAGAATATATATACATATATATATATATATATATATATATATATATATATATATATATATATAATTCCAGACTGGTATTATCCACAGGATCCCATCATTGGCCAAGTGTGGCCCAACTATCATCACTGTACACTGGGCCCCAACTGTGCACCAACGTGTTACCTCAATTACTCCACCCAGAGAGACACAGAGACTGGAGTAATTGATTAGCGATAGTATTACACTAGGTAATACAATAAGTCTTAAGACTAATTACCTTTTATCAATTTTTCTACCTAACCAGTTATGTTGATTTTTTTTTTGTAATGCTGCAGGAGGAAGTGTATAGGAATTGGTATACATTACCATAGTAATATTTATAGAGTGTTAGTGTTGGTAACAGTATAACATTTAAATAAAATGTAAATTCTGCTGTTGTGAAAATGCACTGTATTGCTGAACAATAAATACTTACCAGGACTACCGAACTCCGAACGAACACGTCATTAAGGGATCTGGAAGAAATGGAAAAAACAAGCGGTGGTAAATGTAGGTAATAAGTTATTACTGAGTAAAGTGTATTGATATATACCCTTTCTTGGCTTTCCCAAGCAAACCTATAATATCCATAACGCTTGGGTGTAGGCACACATAGTCTACAGTATAGTACAACCCCATTACCATTAGTGCCACTAAGTTGGGAGGGGTTACAGTTGAATGGAGCCGTTGTTAGCAGATGTCTGTAAGAAGCTGGAATGACGGAGCTAGCCGTATCTGTATGTGATGACTGGGAACCGGCTGTATCCACTGGTCTGCTCACGCTGCTGCACTGACGCCGGCTGTCAGTCAGAGCGCTGAAAGCCTGTGCTGTAGCTCTGGGTGCAGGGTCAAGAAATCGTAAATACAGGGCACTGCTTGACCGGTTTCTCAGCCTTGGTAATGAGGCTGTTTCATCAGAAACAGCCTCATTACCAAGGCTGAGAAACCGGTTCCCAGTCATCACATACGGATGCGGCTAGCTCCGTCGTTCCAGCTTCTTACAGACATCCGCTAACCACGGCTCCATTCAACTTAAAGTACATCACTCCTGCATAGGAGATTTCTTACCCCGATACAGCAATTCACCTGTATTCATCTTTAACGACAGGTGAGGGGTATCTTTACATATGGAACTGTTGGAGCAGGAATCTGCTTAAATGAACTGTCCTGGAAATGCTTGCCACATTGTAATTTCTATCCTAAAGAGTCTGATTCAAGCCCATTGTGGAACTAAAAAAGACTGGTGCAGTGTTGTCTCCAATTGGACAGTCTTATTAATATAGACTTTTTATTATTTTTATTTTTTCATTTTTTACTCATTTTAATTTTTGATATGCGCTTTTCCTCCTGGTTATATATTCACAGCTGTTCAGTTATCATTGGATAAATTGAAATCAGTTATTAATGCATGTGACTTTTAATTGCTTAATACATATTTATTGCTGGAGGGGGATACTGCGATTAATATTTGTGGTATGTCAATACATATGTGATCTATTGAATAAATCAAATAATTACACCTTTTTCTTTATGGATGGCGCTTCTTTAAACACCCCCCTTTTTTTCTTGTATAATATTGAGATTTAGCAAACTCAATTTAGCAGCTGCAGTCCGGGGAACAGGTGTAATTCATTGACAAATACCCATAGACACTTGTGTAGTAGTTTTTTTAAGTGTCTCCAAGTCATTTCACTAGCACCCACACTCTCTCTTCCATTTTACCTATCTAACCCAAATACCTAAATCCGGAGGTTACTGGTTGACATACAGGATCTAACCTCTGGCTTTTCTTAAAAAGGGCGGTTGAGAAAAATTCAGGCTTTGTTTTAGCCTTAGCATATAATTATATATATTGTATAATATTATATATTTTTTCTGTGTGAATCTTACATTTTCACATATATATATCAGAGGCGGAACTTCCGCCAGTGCAACCAGTGCGTTGCACTGGGGCCCGTCATTGTCCAGGGGCCCAAAGCATGTAATGAGTCAAACTGACTCATTACATGCCGCTTTGTGCTGCGGGCAACCGCTGCCCGCAGCACACAGCCGCCCGGACAGAGAGGACCGGTACGGGGGAGAAGGAGGAGGAGGGAGGTGGAGAAGGGAGCCGCAGCAGCGCTTTACTACTGGTTGAGGCGCTGCTGCTGCTGGCCCTCTGCTTCACTAGAGGCTGTCTTCTGAGAACAGCCTATAGTGAAGCAGAGGGGCAGCAGCGCCTCCACCAATAACACAGCGCTGCTGCGGCTCCCTCCTCCACCTCCCTCCTCCTCTCCTGCCCGGGAATCGTGACCAGAAGCTCCACCGAGGAGCCTGAGCCAGCGGAGAGGGTAAGTATAATTCTTTCTTTCTTTCTTTCTTTCTTTCTTTCTTTCTTTCTTTCTTTCTTTCTTTCTTTCTTTCTTTCTTTCTTTCTTTCTTTCTTTCTTTCTTTCTTTCTTTCTTTCTTTCTTTCTTTTTTCTTTTCTTTCCATCTACAAAAAGGGGGACTGTCTGCCACAATGTGTAAAAAGGGGTAATCTGCCTGTCGCAATGTGTAAAAAGGGGGAATCTGCCTGACGCAATGTGTAAAAAGGGGGAATCTGCCTGACGCAATGTGTAAAAAGGGGGAATCTGCTTGCCGCAATGTGTAAAAAGAGGGAATCTGTCTGCCGCAATGTGTAAAAAGGGTGATGCTGTCTGCCGTAATGTGTAACAAGGGCACGCTGTCTGCCGTAATGTGTAACAAGGGCATGCTGTCTGCCGTAAAGTGTAAAAAGGGGAAGCTGTCTGCCGTTATGTGTAAAAAGGGGCACGCTGTCTGCCGTTATGTGTAAAAAGTGTACGCTGACTGCCGCTATATTTAACAAGGGCACGCTGTCTGCCGTTATGTGTAAAAAGTGTACGCTGTCTGCCGCTATGTGTAACAAGGGCACGTTGTCTGCCGTTATGTGTAAAAAGGGTACACTGTCTGCCGCTATGTGTAACAAGGGCACGCTGTCTGCCGTAATGTGTAAAAAGTGTACGCGGTCTGCCGCTATGTGTAACAAGGGCACGCTGTCTGCCGTTATGTGTAAAAAGGGTACGCTGTCTGCCGTTATGTTTAACAAGGGCACGCTGTCTGCCGTTATTTGTAAAAAGTGTACGCTGTCTGCCGCTATGTGTAAAAATGGGTAATCTGCCTGCCGCAATGTGTAAAAAGGGGGAATCTGCCTGACGCAATGTGTAAATAGGGGGAATCTGCTTGCCGCAATGTGTAAAAAGGGGGAATCTGCCTGCCGCAATGTGTAAAAAGGGGGAATCTGCCTGACGCAATATGTAAAAAGGGGGAATCTGCTTGCCGCAATGTGTAAAAAGGGGGATGATGTATGCCGTAATGTGTAACAAGGGCACGCTGTCTGCCGTAATGTGTAACAAGGGCACGCTGTCTGCCGCAATGTGTAAAAATGGGGAATCTGCCTGCCGCAATGTGTAAAAAGGGGGAATCTGCCTGCCGCAATGTGTAAAAAGGGGGAATCTGCCTGACGCAATATGTAAAAAGGGGGAATCTGCTTGCCGCAATGTGTAAAAAGGGGGATGCTGTCTGCCGTAATGTGTAACAAGGGCACGCTGTCTGCCGTAATGTGTAACAAGGGCATGCTGTCTGCCGTAAAGTGTAAAAAGGGGAAGCTGTCTGCCGTTATGTGTAAAAAGGGGCACGCTGTCTGCCGTTATGTGTAAAAAGTGTACGCTGACTGCCGCTATATTTAACAAGGGCACGCTGTCTGCCGTTATGTGTAAAAAGTGTACGCTGTCTGCCGCTATGTGTAACAAGGGCACGCTGTCTGCCGCAATGTGTAAAAATGGGGAATCTGCCTGCCGCAATGTGTAAAAAGGGGGAATCTGCCTGCCGCAATGTGTAAAAAGGGGTAATCTGCCTGCCGCAATGTGTAAAAAGGGGGAATCTGCCTGACGCAATGTGTAAAAAGTGGGATGCTGTCTGCCGTAATGTGTAACAAGGGTACGCTGTCTGCCGTAATGTGAAACAAGGGCATGCTGTCTGCCGTAATGTGTAAAAAGGGGAAGCTGTCTGCCGTTATGTGTAAAAAGGGGCACGCTGTCTGCCACTATGTGTAACAAGGGCACGCTGTCTGCCGTTATTTGTAAAAAGTGTACGCTGTCTGCCGCAATGTGTAAAAATGGGAAATCTGCCTGCCGCAATGTGTAAAAAGGGGGAATCTGCCTGACGCAATGTGTAAATAGGGGGAATCTGCTTGCCGCAATGTGTAAAAAGGGGGAATCTGCCTGCCGCAATGTGTAAAAAGGGGGAATCTGCCTGACGCAATATGTAAAAAGGGGGAATCTGCCTGCCGCAATATGTAAAAAGGGGAATCTGCCTGACGCAATGTGTAAAAAGGGGGAATCTGCTTGCCGCAATGTGTAAAAAGGGGGAATCTGCCTGCCGCAATGTGTAAAAAGGGGGAATCTGCTTGCCGCAATGTGTAAAAAGGGGGATGATGTATGCCGTAATGTGTAACAAGGGCACGCTGTCTGCCGTAATGTGTAACAAGGGCACGCTGTCTGCCGCAATGTGTAAAAATGGGGAATCTGCCTGCCGCAATGTGTAAAAAGGGGGAATCTGCCTGCCGCAATGTGTAAAAAGGGTGATGCTGTCTGCCGTAATGTGTAACAAGGGCACGCTGTCTGCCGTAATGTGTAACAAGGGCATGCTGTCTGCCGTAAAGTGTAAAAAGGGGAAGCTGTCTGCCGTTATGTGTAAAAAGGGGCACGCTGTCTGCCGTTATGTGTAAAAAGTGTACGCTGACTGCCGCTATATTTAACAAGGGCACGCTGTCTGCCGTTATGTGTAAAAAGTGTACGCTGTCTGCCGCTATGTGTAACAAGGGCACGTTGTCTGCCGTTATGTGTAAAAAGGGTACACTGTCTGCCGCTATGTGTAACAAGGGCACGCTGTCTGCCGTAATGTGTAAAAAGTGTACGCTGTCTGCCGCTATGTGTAACAAGGGCACGCTGTCTGCCGTTATGTGTAAAAAGGGTACGCTGTCTGCCGTTATGTTTAACAAGGGCACGCTGTCTGCCGTTATTTGTAAAAAGTGTACGCTGTCTGCCGCTATGTGTAAAAAGGGGGAATCTGCCTGACGCAATATGTAAAAAGGGGGAATCTGCTTGCCGCAATGTGTAAAAAGGGGGATGATGTATGCCGTAATGTGTAACAAGGGCACGCTGTCTGCCGTAATGTGTAACAAGGGCACGCTGTCTGCCGCAATGTGTAAAAATGGGGAATCTGCCTGCCGCAATGTGTAAAAAGGGGGAATCTGCCTGCCGCAATGTGTAAAAAGGGTGATGCTGTCTGCCGTAATGTGTAACAAGGGCACGCTGTCTGCCGTAATGTGTAACAAGGGCATGCTGTCTGCCGTAAAGTGTAAAAAGGGGAAGCTGTCTGCCGTTATGTGTAAAAAGGGGCACGCTGTCTGCCGTTATGTGTAAAAAGTGTACGCTGACTGCCGCTATATTTAACAAGGGCACGCTGTCTGCCGTTATGTGTAAAAAGTGTACGCTGTCTGCCGCTATGTGTAACAAGGGCACGTTGTCTGCTGTTATGTGTAAAAAGGGTACACTGTCTGCCGCTATGTGTAGCAAGGGCACGCTGTCTGCCGTAATGTGTAAAAAGTGTACGCTGTCTGCCGCTATGTGTAACAAGGGCACGCTGTCTGCCGTTATGTGTAAAAAGGGTACGCTGTCTGCCGTTATGTTTAACAAGGGCACGCTGTCTGCCGTTATTTGTAAAAAGTGTACGCTGTCTGCCGCTATGTGTAAAAATGGGTAATCTGCCTGCCGCAATGTGTAAAAAGGGGGAATCTGCCTGACGCAATGTGTAAAAAGTGGGATGCTGTCTGCCGTAATGTGTAAAAAGGGGCACGCTGTCTGCCACTATGTGTAACAAGGGCACGCTGTCTGCCGTTATTTGTAAAAAGTGTACGCTGTCTGCCGCTATGTGTAAAAATGGGTAATCTGCCTGCCGCAATGTTTAAAAAGGGGGAATCTGCCTGACGCAATGTGTAAAAAGTGGGATGCTGTCTGCCGTAATGTGTAACAAGGGTACGCTGTCTGCCGTAATGTGAAACAAGGGCATGCTGTCTGCCGTAATGTGTAAAAAGGGGAAGCTGTCTGCCGTTATGTGTAAAAAGGGGCACGCTGTCTGCCACTATGTGTAACAAGGGCACGCTGTCTGCCGTTATTTGTAAAAAGTGTACGCTGTCTGCCGCAATGTGTAAAAATGGGAAATCTGCCTGCCGCAATGTGTAAAAAGGGGGAATCTGCCTGACGCAATGTGTAAATAGGGGGAATCTGCTTGCCGCAATGTGTAAAAAGGGGGAATCTGCCTGCCGCAATGTGTAAAAAGGGGGAATCTGCCTGACGCAATATGTAAAAAGGGGGAATCTGCTTGCCGCAATGTGTAAAAAGGGGGATGATGTATGCCGTAATGTGTAACAAGGGCACGCTGTCTGCCGTAATGTGTAACAAGGGCACGCTGTCTGCCGCAATGTGTAAAAATGGGGAATCTGCCTGCCGCAATGTGTAAAAAGGGGGAATCTGCCTGCCGCAATGTGTAAAAAGGGGGAATCTGCCAGACGCAATGAGTAAAAAGGGGGAATCTGCTTGCCGCAATGTGTAAAAAGGGGGAATCTGCCTGCCGCAATGTGTAAAAAGAGGGAATCTGCTTGCCGCAATGTGAAAAAACGGGGATGCTGTATGCCGTAATGTGTAACAAGGGCACGCTGTCTGCCGTAATGTGTAACAAGGGCACGCTGTCTGCCGCAATGTGTAAAAATGGGGAATCTGCCTGCCGCAATGTGTAAAAAGGGGGAATCTGCCTGCCGTAATGTGTAACAAGGGCACGCTGTCTGCCGTAATGTGTAACAAGGGCATGCTGTCTGCCGTAATGTGTAAAAAGGGGAAGCTGTCTGCCGTTATGTGTAAAAAGGGGCACGCTGTCTGCCGTTATGTGTAAAAAGGGGCACGCTGTCTGCCGTTATGTGTAAAAAGTGTACGCTGTCTGCTGCTATGTTTAACAAGGGCACGCTGTCTGCCGTTATGTGTAAAAAGTGTACGCTGTCTGCTGCTATGTTTAACAAGGGCACGCTGTCTGCCGTTATGTGTAAAAAGTGTACGCTGTCTGCCGCTATGTGTAACAAGGGCACGTTGTCTGCCGTTATGTGTAAAAAGGGTACACTGTCTGCCGCTATGTGTAACAAGGGCACGCTGTCTGCCGTAATGTGTAAAAAGTGTACGCTGTCTGCCGCTATGTGTAACAAGGGCACACTGTCTGCCGTTATGTGTTAAAAAGGTACGCTGTCTGCCATTATGTTTAACAAGGGCACGCTGCCTGCCGTTATTTGTAAAAAGTGTACGCTGTCTGCCGCTATGTGTAAAAATGGGGAATCTGCCTGCTGCAATGTGTAAAAAGGGGGAATCTGCCTGCTGCAATGTGTAAAAAGTGGGATGCTGTCTGCCGTAATGTGTAACAAGGGCATGCTGTCTGCCGTAATGTGTAAAAAGGGGAAGCTGTCTGCCGTTATGTGTAAAAAGGGGCACGCTGTCTGCCGCTATGTGTAAAAAGGGGCACGCTGTCTGCCGTTATGTTTAACAAGGGCACGCTGTCTGCCGTTATGTGTAAAAAGTGTACGCTGTCTGCCGCAATGTGTAAAAAGGGGGAATCTGCCTGCCGCAATGTGTAAAAAGGGGGATGCTGTCTGCCGTAATGTGTAACAAGGGCACGCTGTCTGCCGTTATGTGTAAAAAGGGGCACGCTGTCTGCCGTTATGTGTAAAAAGTGTACGCTGTCTGCTGCTATGTTTAACAAGGGCACGCTGTCTGACGTTATGTGTAAAAAGGGCACGCTGTCTGCCGTTATGTGTAAAAAGGGGCACGCTGTCTGCCGTTATGTGTAAAAAGTGTACGCTGTCTGCCGCTATGTGTAACAAGGGCACGCTGTCTGCCGTAATGTGTAACAAGGGCACGCTGTCTGCTGCAATGTGTAAAAATGAGGAATCTGCCTGACGCAATGTGTAAAAAGGGGGAATCTGCTTGCCGCAATGTGTAAAAAGGGGGAATCTGCCTGCCGCAATGTGTAAAAAGGGGGAATCTGCCTGCCGCAATGTGTAAAAAGGGGGAATCTGCCTGACGCAATATGTAAAAAGGGGGAATCTGCCTGCCACAATGTGTAAAAAGGGGGAATCTGCCTGACGCAATGTGTAAAAAGGGGGAATCTGCTTGCCGCAATGTGTAAAAAGGGGGGAACTGCCTGCCGCAATTTGTAAAAAGGGGGAATCTGCTTGCCGCAATGTGTAAAAAGGGGGATGATGTATGCCGTAATGTGTAACAAGGGCACACTGTCTGCCGTAATGTGTAACAAGGGCACGCTGTCTGCCGCAATGTGTAAAAATGGGGAATCTGCCTGCCGCAATGTGTAAAAAGGGGGAATCTGCCTGCCGCAATTTGTAAAAAGGGGGATGCTGTCTGCCGTAATGTGTAACAAGGGCACGCTGTCTGCCGTAATGTGTAACAAGGACATGCTGTCTGCCGTAATGTGTAAAAAGGGGAAGCTGTCTGCCGTTATGTGCAAAAAGGGGCACGCTGTCTGCCGTTATGTGTAAAAAGTGTACGCTGACTGCCGCTATATTTAACAAGGGCACGCTGTCTGCCGTTATGTGTAAAAAGTGTACGCTGTCTGCCGCTATGTGTAACAAGGGCACGTTGTCTGCCGTTATGTGTAAAAAGGGTACACTGTCTGCCGCTATGTGTAACAAGGGCATGCTGTCTGCCATAATGTGTAAAAAGGGGAAGCTGTCTGCCGTTATGTGTAAAAAGGGGCACGCTGTCTGCCGTTATGTGTAAAAAGTGTACGCTGTCTGCTGCTATGTTTAACAAGGGCACGCTGTCTGACGTTATGTGTAAAAAGGGTACACTGTCTGCCGCTATGTGTAACAAGGGCACGCTGTCTGCTGCAATGTGTAAAAATGGGGAATCTGCCTGACGCAATGTGTAAAAAGGGGGAATCTGCTTGCCGCAATGTGTAAAAAGGGGGAATCTGCCTGCCGCAATGTGTAAAAAGGGGGAATCTGCCTGCCGCAATGTGTAAAAAGGGGGAATCTGCCTGCCGCAATATGTAAAAAGGGGGAATCTGCCTGACGCAATATGTAAAAAGGGGGAATCTGCCTGCCACAATGTGTAAAAAGGGGGAATCTGCCTGACGCAATGTGTAAAAAGGGGGAATCTGCTTGCCGCAATGTGTAAAAAGGGGGAAACTGCCTGCCGCAATGTGTAAAAAGGGGGAATCTGCTTGCCGCAATGTGTAAAAAGGGGGATGATGTATGCCGTAATGTGTAACAAGGGCACGCTGTCTGCCGTAATGTGTAAAAGGGGCACGCTGTCTGCCGCAATGTGTAAAAAAGGGGAATCTGCCTGCCGCAATGTGTAAAAAGGGGGAATCTGCCTGCCGCAATGTGTAAAAAGGGGGATGCTGTCTGCCGTAATGTGTAACAAGGGCACGCTGTCTGCCGTAATGTGTAACAAGGGCATGCTGTCTGCCGTAATGTGTAACAAGGGCATGCTGTCTGCCGTAATGTGTAAAAAGGGGAAGCTGTCTGCCGTTATGTGTAAAAAGGGGCACGCTGTCTGCCGTTATGTGTAAAAAGTGTACGCTGACTGCCGCTATATTTAACAAGGGCACGCTGTCTGCCGTTATGTGTAAAAAGTGTACGCTGTCTGCCGCTATGTGTAACAAGGGCACGTTGTCTGCCGTTATGTGTAAAAAGGGTACACTGTCTGCCGCTATGTGTAACAAGGGCACGCTGTCTGCCGTAATGTGTAAAAAGTGTACGCTGTCTGCCGCTATGTGTAACAAGGGCACGCTGTCTGCCGTTATGTGTAAAAAGGGTACACTGTCTGCCATTATGTTTAACAAGGGCACGCTGTCTGCCGTTATTTGTAAAAAGTGTACGCTGTCTGCCGCTATGTGTAAAAATGGGTAATCTGCCTGCCGCAATGTGTAAAAAGGGGGAATCTGCCTGACGCAATGTGTAAAAAGGGGGATGCTGTCTGCCGCAATGTGTAACAAGGGCACGCTGTCTGCCGTAATGTGAAACAAGGGCATGCTGTCTGCCGTAATGTGTAAAAAGGGGAAGCTGTCTGCCGTTATGTGTAAAAAGGGGCACGCTGTCTGCCACTATGTGTAACAAGGGCACGCTGTCTGCCGTTATTTGTAAAAAGTGTACGCTGTCTGCCGCAATGTGTAAAAATGGGGAATCTGCCTGCCGCAATGTGTAAAAAGGGGGATGCTGTCTGCCGTAATGTGTAACAAGGGCACGCTGTCTGCCGTAATGTGTAACAAGGGCATGCTGTCTGCCGTAATGTGTAAAAAGGGGAAGCTGTCTGCCGATATGTGTAAAAAGGGGCACGCTGTCTGCCGTTATATGTAAAAAGTGTACGCTGTCTGCTGCTATGTTTAACAAGGGCACGCTGTCTGCCGTTATGTGTAAAAAGTGTACGCTGTCTGCCGCTATGTGTAACAAGGGCACGTTGTCACATAGCGCCCTCCTTTGTACCTGGAGCTTGAAAAGGTACAAAGGAGGGCGACCAAACTAATTAAGGGCATGGAGACGATGGAATACAAGGAAAGGCTTGAAAGACTAGGCATGTTTACATTGGAAAAGCGGAGACTAAGAGGGGATATGATCAACATCTACAAATATATAAGGGGACAATACTCAGAGCTTGCGCGTGACCTGTTTTTGGTTAGATCAACACAGAGGACTCGTGGACACTCGCTTAGGTTAGAGGAGAGGAGATTCCGCACAATACGGCGTAAAGGCTTTTTCACGGTAAGGACAATACGTGTTTGGAATTCCCTGCCCGAGGGAGTTGTAATGGCGGAATCTGTCAACACCTTTAAGAATGGGTTAGATAAATTCCTATTGGATAAGGATATCCAGGGGTATGGTGCATAGTCATGCATTATAGTTACTATTTAGTCAAATCATCATGCAGAGGACACCACAAATAGGTTGAACTCGATGGACAATTGTCTTTTTTCAACCTCAGATACTATGTTACTATGTTACTATGTTACTATGTTGTCTGCCGTTATGTGTAAAAAGGGTACACTGTCTGCCGCTATGTGTAACAAGGGCACGCTGTCTGCCGCAATGTGTAAAAATGGGGAATCTGCCTGATGCAATGTGTAAAAAGGGGGAATCTGCCTGACACAATGTGTAAAAAGGGGGAATCTGCTTGCCGCAATGTGTAAAAAGGGAGAATCTGCCTGCCGCAATGTGTAAAAAGGGGGAATCTGCCTGCTGCAATGTGTAAAAAGGGGGAATCTGCCTGACGCAATGTGTAAAAAGGGGGAATCTGCTTGCCGCAATGTGTAAAAAGGGGGAATCTGCCTGCCGCAATGTGTAAAAAGAGGGAATCTGCTTGCCGCAATGTGTAAAAACGGGGATGCTGTATGCCGTAATGTGTAACAAGGGCACGCTGTCTGCCGAAATGTGTAACAAGGGCACGCTGTCTGCCGCAATGTGTAAAAATGGGTAATCTGCCTGCCGCAATGTGTAAAAAGGGGGAATCTGCCTGCCGCAATGTGTAAAAAGGGGGATGCTGTCTGCCGTAATGTGTAACAAGGGCACGCTGTCTGTCGTAATGTGTAACAAGGGCATGCTGTCTGCCGTAATGTGTAAAAAGGGGAAGCTGTCTGCCGTTATGTGTAAAAAGGGGCACGCTGTCTGCCGTTATGTGTAAAAATGGGCACGCTGTCTGCCGTTATGTGTAAAAAGTGTAGGCTGTCTGCTGCTATGTTTAACAAGGGCACGCTGTCTGCCGTTATGTGTAAAAAGTGTACGCTGTCTGCCTCTATGTGTAACAAGGGCACGTTGTCTGCCGTTATGTGTAAAAAGGGTACACTGTCTGCCGCTATGTGTAACAAGGGCACGCTGTCTGCCGTAATGTGTAAAAAGTGTACGCTGTCTGCCGCTATGTGTAACAAGGGCACGCTGTCTGCCGTTATGTGTAAAAAAGGTACGCTGTCTGCCATTATGTTTAACAAGGGCACGCTGTCTGCCGTTATTTGTAAAAAGTGTACGCTGTCTGCCGCTATGTGTAAAAATGGGGAATCTGCCTGCTGCAATGTGTAAAAAGGGGGAATCTGCCTGCCGCAATGTGTAAAAAGTGGGATGCTGTCTGCCGTAATGTGTAACAAGGGCACGCTGTCTGCCGTAATGTGTAACAAGGGCATGCTGTCTGCCGTAATGTGTAAAAAGGGGAAGCTGTCTGCCGTTATGTGTAAAAAGGGGCACGCTGTCTGCCGCTATGTGTAACAAGGGCACGCTGTCTGCCGTTATGTTTAACAAGGGCACGCTGTCTTCCGTTATGTGTAAAAAGTGTAGGCTGTCTGCTGCTATGTTTAACAAGGGCACGCTGTCTGCCGTTATGTGTAAAAAGTGTACGCTGTCTGCCGCTATGTGTAACAAGGGCACGTTGTCTGCCGTTATGTGTAAAAAGGGTACACTGTCTGCCGCTATGTGTAACAAGGGCACGCTGTCTGCCGTAATGTGTAAAAAGTGTACGCTGTCTGCCGCTATGTGCAACAAGGGCACGCTGTCTGCCGTTATGTGTAAAAAAGGTACGCTGTCTGCCATTATGTTTAACAAGGGCACGCTGTCTGCCGTTATTTGTAAAAAGTGTACGCTGTCTGCCGCTATGTGTAAAAATGGGGAATCTGCCTGCTGCAATGTGTAAAAAGGGGGAATCTGCCTGCCGCAATGTGTAAAAAGTGGGATGCTGTCTGCCGTAATGTGTAACAAGGGCACGCTGTATGCCGTAATGTGTAACAAGGGCATGCTGTCTGCCGTAATGTGTAAAAAGGGGAAGCTGTCTGCCGTTATGTGTAAAAAGGGGCACGCTGTCTGCCGCTATGTGTAACAAGGGCACGCTGTCTGCCGTTATGTTTAACAAGGGCACGCTGTCTGCCGTTATGTGTAAAAAGTGTACGCTGTCTGCCGCAATGTGTAAAAAGGGGGAATCTGCCTGCCGCAATGTGTAAAAAGGGGGATGCTGTCTGCCGTAATGTGTAACAAGGGCACGCTGTCTGCCGTAATGTGTAACAAGGGCATGCTGTCTGCCGTAATGTGTAAAAAGGGGAAGCTGTCTGCCGTTATGTGTAAAAAGGGGCACGCTGTCTGCTGCTATGTTTAACAAGGGCACGCTGTCTGCCGTTATGTGTAAAAAGGGTACACTGTCTGCCGCTATGTGTAACAAGGGCACGCTGTCTGCCGTAATGTGTAAAAAGTGTACGCTGTCTGCCGCTATGTGTAACAAGGGCACGCTGTCTGCCGTTATGTGTAAAAAGGGTACGCTGTCTGCCGTTATGTTTATCAAGGGCACGCTGTCTGCCGCTATTTGTAAAAAGTGTATGCTGTCTGCCGCTATGTGTAACAAGGGCACGCGGTCTGCCGTTATGTGTAAAAAGGGGACACTGTCTGCCGCTATGTGTAACAAGGGCACGCTGTCTGCCGTTATGTGTAAAAAGGGGACGCTGTCTGCCGTTATGTGTAAAAAGTGCACGCTGTTTGCAGTTATGTGTAAAAAGGGGGACGCTGTCTGCCGTAATGTGTAAAAAGAGGAATCTGTCCGCCGTAAGGTGTAAAAGGGTCTCTACCTGGTGTAGTGGTGCTACTGTGCGGCGTAATTTGAATAATGGAGACTACTGTGCACCGTTTTATGAATTGGTATTATTTTGTGGCCACACCCCTTCCCCACGAAGCCACGCCACTATGTATTTTTGCACGCGCCTACGGCGCGCACTGCCCCTGTTTTGCATGCAGGGGTGGGGCTCCGATGCCGTTTCTTGCACACAGTGCTAAAATGTCTAGTTACGGCACTGTTGCTAGGTATCCATTTCTCTGGCCCTGAGCAGGTCCCCCTCACCAGATCCTCTCCAGGGGTGAGGGGGTGGACTTGGATGGGATGGGGGGCCCAAAGCATTTTGTCGCACCTGGCCCCACCGCTCGCTAGTTTCGCCACTGATATATATATACTATATATATATATATACACACACACACACACACACACACACACACACACACAGTTGTGTCCTTCCTCAGCTTGTGGTTTCCTGCATGCTGTGTATGTACAAATTGTAGCAGCGAAAACCACAACTTGCCTGCCTGCTGGTGTATGTACCCACAATGCAAGATGCACAAGGACACCTACACACAGACACACACACATATACTATATATGTGTAAGTAATCAAAAAGTCCTTGTTGCACAAATATATGTCCAATTCTCTGTTGAATATAAATGACCAGTTTTGTAGTTTTAATGATAGATCACTGATGCTATGGTGCCGGAGTACTGTATATGGGATCCGGTCTGAAGATCGACAGTGTCTAGGTCGACAATGTTTAGGTCGACCACTATAGGTCGACAGTCACTAGGTCGACATG